>NW_011494775.1:2658832-2659746 GCF_000754665.1 Bison bison bison | reverse complement strand
CCTCTGCCACTCCCCCCTCACCCCCTCCCGTCCAGCTTCCTTCCTGTCCAACTCCTTCCAGTCTTGTCCCCTCCCAGCCGTTTGGTATACTAGTGCACCAGGCAGAGTGTACGACCTGCTGAAACGTTCAGATAGCTCCCCATTCACCCTGCAGTGAATTGAAGTCCAGCTTCTTACCAAGGCTGCCAAGTGGGAAGGCCATGGCCAAGGGGTTCTTCAGCACCTCTGTCACCTGCTCTCTCTTGTTTCCTCCCTGTGACAGGCAGCTACTCAGAGTTCTCTCCACAGGCCTCTCTTTTCCCTCTCTGCTCTGGGCTTTTTCATGTACAGCTGCTGTGCCTGGAACCATCTCCCCCCTTCCCTGCTGTCTGTTTATCTCTCCCATACCCTCCATTTTCATTTAAATATTGTCATCTTTGAGAAATCTTTAAGCACACGCACACCCGCACACAGAGTCAGCTGTCCCACTAAGGCAACGCTTTGCAAATTGCTCTTTTACTGCTTAGCACTCAGCATGATTTGTAAAGCTCTGTTTGTGTGAGTACATGAAGAACGCTGGTCTCCTCTGCTAGACTGTGAGGTCCTGAGGGCAGGAACTTCATCTTTTCATCATTGCATTCCAGCACCCAACCCAGAGCCTGGCTCATACTAGAGGCTTAATTAAGTATTTGCTGCATGAATGCTGAATTTTCAGATAGCTCTGTCACTCGGGTCCATCTAGTTCTGACATTCTGTGGGTCTACAGGCCTTATTTTCATCCACCCTCCTGACATAAGAGTTTCCACATTTAATCTGCATGTGAATTTGCTGCTAGAAAAACACATGCCTCCCTGTTGAGGGTGTGTGCAGCACACTTGATTGGTTTTGCCCTATCGTGATTAATTTATATACAGAATTTAACTTTTTTTCAGAGA
>NW_011494775.1:2612937-2658732 GCF_000754665.1 Bison bison bison | reverse complement strand
TTTTTTTTTTTTTTTTTTTTCGTGTGTGTGTCGTGATGAATCTTCCACAGAGATATTTTTCAAAAAACAATCTCTGTCTGTACTTGGCAGGAGCTCTGCCTGCCCATTTCCTCCCTTCCCCTCCTTTGCAGCCTCTGTCTTTTCTGCTCGCATTGCTTCTTTTCACAGCAGTACTGTAGCAGCATGCCGGGCGTCTTCAATTTCAGTGGTCTGCATTTTTCCAATTGGAAGATACTCTTTTGCCCTTTTTTTAATCATAAAGCTCACACAGACAGCTTGTACTCTGGGCTTGGGGAGGGAGGCTTAGCAGAAATCAGGAAGACCCTCTGAATAGAGGAGGTGTTGAAGCTTAAGTTGTGTTTATTGGGAAGAAAAGTTGCAGTGCTAAAAATCCAGTGGGCTTTGAAGAACAAAGCGGGATTGCCCACTGCCATGTATGGGGAAAATTATGTACTTACTATGGGTCAGGTCCTCTGCAAAGAATTTTATATTCTTCATTTCATTTAGTCTTCACCAACTCCCTTGGAGGTCATTAGTCATTAGTTCACTCACTGACTCTATTTAGTTGTTTACTGAACTAATATTTACTGAGTACCTGATACATGCCAGGAACTCCTGGAAGCTGAGTGGGATGAGGCATTGAAAGCTCTTAATAATGGGATGAGTCGAGATGTCATTTACAGAGATTAGGGTGAGGGCAAGTGTTGGGGTAGGGAAGACATGTTGCAATTCTTCTCTAACACCTGTTCCCTCCCCCCAGCCTCATTTTCAAATAAGAATACTAACTTCTAATAAACGCCCAAGATTGTATGATTGCTAGGAGATGACTCTGACCCGGAACCCAGGTCATTTCAGATCCCAGAGCCATGCTCTATGTTCTTCCATAGCTTTGAGAAAATGAAGCATGGCTGTTCTGGGTGCTCACCCAAAGCCTGTCCCCTATCCTTGTCCTGTCTTCATCTAGCAGAGTGGCCTCCTGTATCCCATCTGAATACCAGTCACCCTGCTGACTCTGTCTCCCTGTATTTTAGAGGCTAATACTCTTGGCATAACGAGCAGAAGCAGAAAGTTGTGACCAATGAAAAGTTGTCATTAACGGACACATTAATTAGTTCATTTTCCTGTGATGACTCATTAATGAATGCTCGGGTGAAAGTGCTCCTCCAGACACTTAGATAGAAAAATAGACAAAGACAAAGCTGACATGGGCAGAATCATCTCTGTCTCTCCTCCTGAAATCAGTCAATCCCTGGATCTTTCTCTCAGGTATGGAGACCAACAACATGTGATCTGACCGCCTTTTACCTGCGTATGTGTAGTGAGGGGCTTCCATTACAGTTCCTCACCTGACATCTGTGATCTGTCTCTTCTCTGCTTACATTCTGCATCTCAGATGCTCAAGCAGAGGGCTGGGCTGGCACAGTCACATCCCTGAGGGTCTTTGGATGATATAAGCGACCGCTTTGAGGGGTTTCTACCCAATTCTCTTCAACAATGACAACCACTCACTTTTAAGACCTGCAGCTTTCACAGCTTAAAAATATTTTCCCAAAGGAAAAGGAAACAATTTTCAAGTCATTTCCTGCCTGTTAAGCAGGCATTTGTTTATACTACCAGCCAAGGTTTCAGGCTTCAGGGAAATGTATTTTCCTAGGATGTTGGTCTATAAAATTTAAAAATATTAGAAACATTCAAAGCACATGAGAAACAGATTCTACCGGAGGCTGGGGGCAGTGGGTTTGGTGACCTTTCGGTACTGCCCCAGACCCAGAGTAGGCCTTTACTCCAGCTCCCTGGCTCCGGACTCCAGACTCCAAAGGTGTTCCACAATATCAAGTCACTCCTTCCCCTCCTCTTCCCTCTTCCATTTCGATAAGTTTGCAAGCAGATTGCAAACTGTCATCTCAACATCTTTACCTTTCACAATGGGATCTCACTAGAGATCGTAGCAGGTGGCAAATTGGTCCGATTTATCATTATTTGCATTTTTAATTTGTGGTATTTTAGGCCTGAGTTTTTTTTTTTATGGGTCTTAAAATGGCAACACAAACATTGATACATAATTCATTATCTATTTCTCATAATACATGTCGTTAACAACCCATCGACAAACAGAAAAATCATCAACACTTTAAGCAAGATGAAGTTACAGCTTTAGCTTTCTTGTCCCCCTACTCTTCTCCTCTGCGGTGTCTGAGAATAAACTGCTTGTCACTGAAGCACAGTTTACAGCCTTGAAAAGCCTTCTAAGTTGGAGCTTGTTTTTACTCAGGATGATCAAATCTTAAATACCTAGGGTAAAGTGTTTGTTGAGCTTCCACAGTTTCTTGACTTGTGAACATTGAATACTTTTCCAATTTAAGCAAAAGGTGAGAAAACAAGAAGAATATCTCTAGTCCCCATTCTGCTTTCTCTTTCCTTCCAAAGCCCTAAACATCCTTCTATAGTATTGCCTAGGACGTTGGTCTATAAAATTTGTAGCACTTTATAGCACTTTGCTTGTAGCACTTTGCTTCCTCATCCCCTTCCTATCCCCACTAGATGTTGCTGTCGGCATGACTCTTAAGTTGGAAGAAAGGGGAACATCTGTAATCCTTTTGAAACAACATCTCTATGTAGAAACAACTCATATAGACAGAATGCCCAGGAATTTGACCGAAAAGACACCAGCATAATATAGGAGACCCTGAGCATTTTTATCAGGATGAGAATCCAAGCAGGAGAAAACCAACAAGGCTAAGTCAAGAGCAGTGTAAAGACCTTATTGTGTTCTTGGTGACAGAAGCTGTAACTCAGCTGAGATAGGCAAATCTCTTATTACTCCATGCTAATCCAGGTACCTTTACACAGAGGCCATTCCATCAAGATGAAACACCTCTGAAAAGCCCATCCGATAGATTTCCCCTTCTTTTCTCTCCTACCGTGTAGATAAATCAGTGAACCAAATGTCATTTGTGGGCTGTGCCTCCCAGATGCCACATGTTCTGTACTGTGTGGTAAGACCAGGAAAACACTCTCTGCCCTCCAGGAGTTTAGTGGTCACCGACGCCAGATGGCGCAGCCCAGGATTGGTCTTCACACATTTAATGTGTTAAGTTTTATCCTTTCAGCCACCTTGTAGCCTTTAGAGTGTCCCCATTTCTCCAGGTCCATCAGATACCTCTGTGAAATCTATAGGTGTTAGAAGAGTTTAAATCATTGATAAAAGTAATCACATGCTTCATCAGTGAAATGATTATCTTTCTAGGGTTTCCTTTATTCAAATATTTATGGAGTGCTTTACTAGATTACTAGGCACCATTCATGGCATTAGGAAGGCCTTACTGGCCATGTCAAGTTTTGATATCTTTCTAGACCCAAGAAGATTAGAAAGACATAAGAAAATCTGTGTATAATTCCTACACTAAAAATAATGGCTTGCAGGAAGACATCTGACTCCAGCCAGAATTTACTGGAGACCTTGACATTGGCTATACTTCTTGCTAATGACTAAACTTTCTTCTGGTGATAAATTAAAAAGATGCTAGAAACAATAGCTTGGGCAACCAGATCCAGGTTTTCATGCATGCTATTTTCTAGTCAGGAAGAGTCACTCCCAGAATGAGTGTTTTAGAGGATCTGGAGGATGGCTTAGGTCATCTCCAGTGAGAACCTGAGAGCTTTTTCACACCATTGATGGCTTTGGGTCATCTCCATGACACATGGTCCCACTAAAGTGGAAGAGACTCTTGAAGAGTGCATTTGAGAACACATTCTTTTTTCTTTTTTTGTGACTTGACCTCCCTCTTACTAATAAGCTGCTCTCTTCTCTGAGAGGATTCATGATGTCAGGAATGCACATACAAGGATAGCTGAATAAGTAATAAAGTTCTAAAGGAATGCTTATGTTAATTTGTAAGGCACCATTTGTTGACAATCTGAAAGACATTATTTCAAACAAAGGTAACTTGGGGGATGTTAATAGCCATGAAATGTATTTATCATGCTCTTATTCATTGCATTGTAGAAAAGATTTGTCATCATGTTAGTCATGTTCTTAATTGTACATGATTTTCACAATTTACTTGTTAAATCAAAATATCATAGTGGATGGTTTCAACAAACTTCCAGTTTTAGATACTGAATATTCTAAAATATGCTAGACTTTGGGTTTTAGTAAAGAAAACAAATGGTTCAGATGTACTTCCAAGTGTTAGTCTAGCATCATTTTATTTAGTAAAGCTGGCACGCTCCCACATTCCAGATAAGCAGAGAATTGTGGCATTATTCATATAATCTGATCCAAAAAATTAAATTGTTTTTTTCTTGGGCAGAAAAATCTAAGTTAAGTGTCTTAACTTAGATTAAGCATTTCTTTTAAATGCTTGTGTGAATTTAGTCTGAAGCCTAGGGAACAAGCAAAATTCCACTAAGCTTCCTTGGGACATCACTGACCTTATTGCTGGTAGATGGTTTATTGTATAGGAACAAGGATTTGAGAGGCAATAACTGCATTCCTTGGGAGTTTCTTTGGTTAATTTCCACATCTACATATGCCAAGTCTCTCTAGATGAGGCTATGTATGTTACAGGATTTATGGAAGTGGCTCCAGTTCAGTAGATGGATCCAAGATAAGGGGACAGATGGAGTTAAATTAGTTTAATTACAGGATTTTTCATCTATTCATAATTTGCAGAGCCCTGCAGCTTCCTGTAAGCCTGGTGCTCTGTGCCTGACTGTGAGTGATCCTGTTCCTACAGAGAGGCTTCACTGGCCTCATGCATGCACAACTAAATTGTCCTTCTCTTCAGTCTCAGTGTCTCATACCCCAAATCCTCTAACTCATGTTACCCACCAGTCAAGTAAATTTCCAAAACCCTAGCTTTAATTTCAGTCTCCTAATCACAGACTTTCAGCGGCTCACCATTTCTAGGAGGATAATATCCAAACTGCTCAGCTTGATACACAGAGCCCTCTGAGATATGCCCACTCATCTCTTCAGCCTTCCTCCTGTGTGCCCCTAGAGGAAGTCTTTATTGTAGTCACATGGAGCTTCTCATCAGTCCCCTGCCTGCTATGGGCCATTCTGGCCCTTGCCTCCGCTTTCCTCCTCTGAATGCCTGTATCTCTCTTACCACTGATTCAGTTCTTCCTGCTCATTAAAGCCCAGCTCAGTTCTGTTTCTTTTGAGATCTCTCTGAATAACATGGTCCGTGGGGCCTCCTTTGCTGTGAGTTGGTGCCCACTCTTGGGCACTAATTGTGTCCCAGGCAGGGGCAACTCTTGCACTGACATCCTGTTTGGACAATGAACTTTTTTCCTGCCAGTGACATCTTGTGCCAGCTTCATTGTCCGCCCCACACGTGACACTTTTTTGCTTGCTTCATGGCATCACAGGCTCTGATTGAATGACAGGATGAGAAATTATGAGCCCAGGTGTAGTTTCTTCTCTTTCAGTCACACCTCTGCATTGGAAGGTATCTTTCAGATAGAAACAAGTGAAACTCTGAGAAACAGTGTATGAAAAAGGGCTTTGACTCATAACTTCCTGGAATGGCTAAGAGCTGGCTCTGGGGTCTGAGTACCTAGATTAGAACAATGGTTTTACCATTTATCTGCTTTATGTTATGGCTCTACCTCTGTGCCCTCATATAAAATGGGCACAATAATGGTACCCATACCAATGGTCATTGAGGGGGTTAAACATCATATAGGTAAGGAAGTTAGTGCTTGGCACATAGTACGTGTCCACTAAACATTCACTCTTAATTTACTAGTAAACTGTTAAAAGAATTAGGTCGAGTTTTCTCTTTTGGGAGGAGTGTCCATTGACAGTAAAAGTGCAGGACCACTATTGAATAATGAACTTTGGAGATGGGTCTCCATCCCTTGGGCTGACCTGGTAGTTCTAAGTGTTCTCAGGGGCTTGACAAGGGCCCACCTACTGAGATGACAAGTCCAACTCTACAGAGAGAGTTTCATTTTTATTTTGGTGTACTGCCTCCTCAGCCCTTTGACATAACTGTAAGCCTTTTTCAATTCAGCAAGCTATTGCTATTGACTCTAGGATCAACGCAGTCCAGGATGGGTTAGAGATGTGAACAAGACAAACGAAAATTGACAAATGTAAACTTGGCGAGACAATCAAAAAGTCCAAGACCTGGACTAGGAAACAACGAAAAGTATTGTAGACATTCCCTTTCTGAGCTGCCTGGGACAGAGCTGGGGCATTTACACCAGAACCATAGTGTAACCTTCCCTGTGCCCTGCATGTCTCTTAACTGTTTGGATTTGTGTTTGTCAATATGTCACCTAATGGGGCTGCTTTTCCATCAGGCCTATATCTGCCACAGGTTGAGGAAGTTCCCTTCCTCCCCAGGAGCCTGAACGGGAGAGACCCCGAGTTAGACAGTTAGATCGGCAGACAGCCCACGTGGCTCCTGGACACACCCAGAAGAGCCCACTGGGCCATCTGCCGGCAGGGTGGGAAGTGGGAGAGTTACCTTGAATTCAGTCTCAATGTTGGCTAGTCTGGCTAGCTCGTTGCTGAGCTCCAGAGCGGTGAGGACTGGGTCTTCGCTGGACAGGGACAAGTACGCAGCACTCGCTAGTCCCTTGTAGGCGTTCATGCGAGAGCGCGAGTGGCTGAAGGAGTCCTTCCGCTGCTTCTCGGTGCACTCATTGCACTTGCAGAAGTAGTCGTGGGGCCGCTCAATGCGGGCGCCCTTGAGCAGGAGGATGTGCACGATCTCGTACTCCTGGCAGTGGGCCGCCAGGATGATGGGTGTGATGTCGTGTGAAAAGCGCGTGCCGTCCTCGTCGTAAGCATAGAAGTCGTCGTCGCGCAGCTCCTGCTCCAGCGGGCTGAGCGCCAGGCGCTGGCCCTGCGCGAAGGCCGGGTGGCTGAGGATGGCCTCCACGATGCGCACGTAGCCCTTGCTGATGGCCAGCAGCAGCGCGTCCCCCACCCGCGCCAGGTTCTCCTTCTTGAGCAGCAGCTCTGTGACCTCCAGGTGCTCGTTGCCCACGGCCAGCTGCAGCGCATTCTGCCCCATGTAGTCCACGCAGTTGAAGTTGAGGGTCTTGGACTCCTCCAGCATTTTCCTGACCACCGGGATGTTGCCATACTCGGCCGAGTCCAGGAAGCGCTCCTCCTCCGGCGTCAGGCTCGTGCCCTTCTCGTTAAACATGTAGGCAGGACCCCTGATGGCCTGGCGGCGGCCCTTTTCCCTCAGTGTCGTGTGCCGGCGCTGCATGTTTTTGAAGGTGCTGCTCCCAAACCTGTGGGGTGACAAGGCAGAGATGCTAGTTACTCTCCTAGGATCCGACGGTTCCCCAGGGAGCAGAGCAAACAGACATCCTTGAGATGAAAAAGAAAGTCATAATTGGAATATTTTGAGAAGTTATGAAATCTTATTAGAAAGTATTGTCCTAGCACTGAGATTAAGACAAACTGAACAACTTGAACTGTTCTTATACTAATGGAAGAGTATTGGCTTAGTTACCCAGAAGTCTGTTCTCCTTCAGTGGAGAAGTGTCTAAAGAGCTGAAATGTGGGTTCAGGGCAAGCTAAGGGTGGAGGTGGAGAGGGTGGGGTCATGATGTGGCTGAAACAGGCTAACAACTGTTTTATTTCCTTTGTGCAAAGTTGAGAATGTCACTTAACTTCTCTGTGCTTTAGCGCTGTGCTTTTCTGTGCTTTTACCAATATAGCATGGATAACTTTTTGTGTGCCATGAAGTCGGTAGGAGGATTAAGTGAGGTAGCGTGCTTGTAGCAAGTACTCAGTCCATGTTGGTCCCCTGCCACCTGTTGGTGTGCCCGCTTCTTCAGGGCTTCTGCCATAGAAATGGCCACCATGGATACTAAGGCCTTTGCTTCAGGTGTGTTACCCCAGTTGAGCTCCTGCACTATGACAAAACTGCAGCAACACACAGGCATGGCCACACCTCTGTTTCAGTCCTCTACCGTATTGGGATGTGCTTTCTTCTCATCCCCATGAAGCCTGAACACCTACCAAAGGTCACGGTGTCGCATGGAGTGGGCCTAGACTCGTTGCAGCTTACTGATGGCCACTGATGCAGCCTGCCTGAGGAAATTCAGATGTAGTTTCTGGATTTTTGTATGGATGGAGAAGCAGCTTAGTTTATATGCTGGGTTTATTTCTAGCGTGTTGTTCTTCCCCATTGTGGCACAGTATAGACGTTAATACAATACCCTTAGTAGAAGTCAACACTTATTAAGCCCTTCTGATATGCCAGGAACTGTACTGAGAGGTTTATATACTTCACATATACTGCCTGTGGAATTTTTGTATCAACCCTATGATGTAGATACTATTATTATCCTTATCTTGGACGATGATCTTGAGACAAGTGAGGCTGAGAGATAGGCTTTCAAGGTAGAAGATCAAGACTAGGCATCCTGGCTCCACCTGTTGCCAGCCTTGTGATTCTGGACAAGTTACCTACTCTTTAGTTTGTTGGGGTTTTAAAATGGCAGACTGGAGAAAATAATAGCCGGATATCCCATCTCTAGTTCACCTTGGCTGCTCAAGCAGGTCCCCAGTTCAAGATGCTTTAACTGTAAAATAGAGAGTCTGGACCAGGTGTTCCCTAACTTGAACCTCTCAAACTATTCTCCAGTTGGCCCTACCCATATTTTTTCGTTTTCTCCCACTTGTATTATTAGAATAATATTAGCATGGTGTGCATTTCAATAAGAAACTTTCTGTTCTAAAGAGTACATACTTGGGGGTTGGTTTTGAACTATTTCCCATGTTCCCAATTGTCTTTTTGTTATTGGTCATGTCTCGATGCATTAAGAGTACTCAGTGTTTCATTTATGTCATCTGTAAAAGATAAAAATAATCACAGAGGATGGTTTTTAAATTATACTTAGTGTTTTGAGGTTTTAAAAAAATGTAGTGCCATTCAGTCTTGTGATTTTTAAAAATTTGGGCTCTATTTAGTTTTCTGCTAATTTTACCTTTTGACATGCTATAGTTTTAGCTCTTTTGGAGGCCCCAAATCTGGTGGTAAGCAGAGACTTGAGGTCAGACTATACTCTGATCATGCTTAGGCCTGAGTCACACTTCTTGGGAGAAGCTGCTAAACTATTCAGTGGAACAGCTTCTTTATCTGCAAAAAAGAGAAAGCAATAATGATGGGCAGCTCCCTCAAAAGGCAACTGTGGATGATAAATCCTGATGGAGTGCTCCTTGCTTCTTTAGGAAGAACTTTCTGAACTGCCATCCACTCTTCTAAAGTGCACGTTGATAAAAGATTTTTGGGGAAAATGTTCTCAAAATTCAACTTTATGAGCTCCTTCTTAGCTCATTTCTCTCAACAATGCTATCATCCCAGGGAGAAAGGGTGCTTGTTGATAACAATGCTAACCATATATTGGGAGTCCAAAAGAGAACTTCAGATGAGAGAGAAGGACTCACAAATTGGGCACAGACATTTATTGTTATAAGTTTTCAGAAGGAGAGGCAATAACTGAGTTGAAAGCTAAGCAGTCACCTCAGTTGTGTCCCCAAAGGGCCTTATTTCAGATGATATGAACTCAGTTTCAAGGTCTGTTGTCTGGGGACACACACTCAGGTGGGAGTTAAGCCCACAAAAGACTAACCCTCTTTCTTGTGGGATTTCTCAGCCTGTCCTCTGATGAGGCTTCTCCCCTCTCAGGAGGACCTCTCTGGACGTGCCATCACAACTCAGCCTGAGAATGCAGCCAAGAGCACCTGAGCAGTGTGTCAGAGATGCAACAGTAACTGTCTTGGAACCAGAGCTAGAGCTTGATTCCCCATCACTCTTATGTTAGAAGTCTGCTCAGGTGGGAGAATAGGTCAGGCACCAAGGTCATGATACCAAGAATACACAACTGTTACACAGTAATAAGCCACGGAGAGAGTAATTCAAAGGAAATATAATGATACTGAACCAGGTCAGAGCAGAGAAACATCTCACAAGGAACACAGAAGTACCCAATCTGAATTCAGAGTCCATGTGGATGCCTACAAACCTAAAGAATGTTAAAGCATCATTTGTTAAACCCCCTCGTTAAACAAACAAACATAAAAAGCAAGGTATTAATATTTTCATTTTTAGTTGAAGAACCCGAGGTAGATGAAGCAAAAAGACTAAACCTTAGGGCAAATAATTTCTGCACAAGAGTAGTGCATTATATAAACCCTGATGTTTCTATAATAATCATGTTTTATCAAAGAAAAAAATACAAGTGTGGCTAGAATTTATCAGAAGTTAAAATGTCCTCTTCATTTGGCATGTATTTTTCTGAATGACCTTGAAAGCAGACACTCAGATGTAGTAAGAAATAAACAAGCCTGTCTTTCCCATCCTTAAATCCCTCAGCTTTGAGATACATTTGGATGCTCAAAGAATTGTCAGTTCTGCTCCTCTTCTTACAGAATCTGACATTGATGAAACGTTATGGCCCTTCAAATCATGTTTGCAGACAGGCATATAGTGGGACAGGCTACTCCATGAAATAGCTCTCAACATAAGGTTTTCATAGCAGACCCTAGAGCTCTGTGAATTGATTCTCATATTGATGAGGACTTTTAACCTCATTGGGAGTCCTTATTAGCTCCAACTTATAGTCTAATGATGCTTTTAAGACATTTGTTTTATTTTTTCCAGCTTTATTAAGGTATAATTGATAAAATTGTATACATTGAGGTGATTTGGTATGTATGTTTTGGTTAGAACATTTACATTCTATTCTCAGCAAATTTCGATTATATTTTACAGTGTTATCAACTATAGTTACCATGTTTTTTACATTAGATATGCAGACCTTTTTCATCTTGTAACTGAAAGTTTGTAACCTTTTTTTGTGTGTGTGTGCCTGCGTGTTCAGTCATGTCTGACTATTTGTGACCCTTTGGATTGTAGCCCACTAGCATCCTCTGTCCATGGGATTTTTCAGGCAAGAATACTGGAGTAGGTTGCTATTTTCTTCTCCAGAGGATCTTCCTGACCTAGGGACTGAACCTGTATCTCCTGTGGCTCCTATATAGGCAGATTCTTTACCCACTGAGCCATCAGGGAAGCCCTTTTACCAACCTCATTTCCCCCCATTTAAGCATTTATATACCTATGAAAATATTTAGCCATTGGATCCTTGCCATTTAATCTTGACCTTATAGATAATCAGGCTCTAGCCATATTTTTCACATGGGTTGGAAAGAATCCACAAAAGATGATATGTCAGAAAGATAAAGTCATTTGATCCATAATAGCTGGTGGCCAAAGCTCACACTCATGAATCAGATGTGTTGCTCTGCTGGACTCAGAATCTTGTCAACTGAGCAAAATGATTCTCTTTAAAATGCAGTTAGCATTTGATTGCCCTTTCTTTAATATTTTTCTTAAAAATGAACTTTGAATGCAAATGCATTTTTATTTGCATATATTATTGAGATAACAAGTGATCAAATTCATCAAACACCTCAATTAAGATACTGTGTATCTTTTTCATTTTCCATAAATGCATACATTGACATTTGATGTCATTGAGAAGGAGGATTTCAGTGGAAACAAAACCATATATGAGAGGAGGACTGATTATTAAACTCCCTCTTGATCCCTTGGTTGCTATTTTTATCAAGCTGCTCTTACAGATGCCTCAGCCAATCTGAAGGAAGCCAGATGTCAGTGATCCTTAAAAAGTATAAATTCCACACCCTAAGTCCCTCTGCAAAAGAGCAGGACCACAGAGCCTTTTGAAGACAAGGACTGTGGTTAACTACTGATGAAGCAAAGGCCATGCTTAATCAAAATGTCTTTTTAGAGATTTTTGTAAAATTGCTACATGCATCATAGGTCTTTATAGAAATTACCCAAGCCTGAAAACAATTCAGTCAGTAACATTCCACAACTAAATGTAGCACCAGACAATATCCTGGAGTCAGGTCATTCATCCAGGAAAACCTGGCTCTGATCTGTGCATCCTCTCAAGTGTACATGTTGTGAGTTTTAGTTCAAAGCAACAGTGATGAAATACTCAAGTGATTTCAAGTTTTCTCATAAACCTCAGTTCTCTTACCAACAGAAAAGAAGTATTAAAATCTACCTTCTATGGGCCTTAAGATGAAAGTCATGATAAAAAATGTGATTCAGATGCCCTGGATACTATAAAGCCTTATACAAATTTCCATCAAAATAATGATGAGCACTTTATATATCAGTACGCTTAAGTAAATGATTATATATTGGCTTACACTTTACACTGATATGTAAAGCTTAACTATTTTTCTAAGTGACTATAAAATAGCTTGACTTAACATATATTATACATTTGCTGTGTGCCAGACACTGTGCTAACTGCTTTATATGAACTGTTTTAAATTCGCACCAATCATATGATAAGGTTGGCTATTTTCCTTAATGACTAATTGTAATGATTAACACCTATTACACATTAACCACATTGCAGGCACCATGCTGAGAACTTTACAGGCATTTTCACTTTAAACCCTCATAAACTATATGATATACTTGCTATTGTCATTCCCATTTAACAGATGATAAAGTGAAGCTCAGATAAAATAACCACTTTTGCCTACACAACTTGTGAGGTGAGGCTACATAATTTGTGAGTGTAGGCTATTGTTAAGAGTCTAATCTGTCTGATTTCAAAGCATGTGCTTTTAGCTGGTATGTCACTGCCATCTGTCTTATTCCTGCTTTTTTTTTTCCTGTTTCCTTAGACTGTAGAATTTCCCACTAGAGTGCAGGATCCATGAGGGCAGGGGAATTACTTGTTTATATGGTATATGTACCTGGCACCCAGTGCCCCTCATGCTTGGTATATGATGCATGGTCAAATATCTTAATTCTTAAATACTTGAATTTGGATTGTTTATTAAGGAAGGCCAATAAAACAGAGGTGTTAATGTTTACTCGGAGAAGGCAATGGCACCCCACTCCAGTACTCTTGCCTGGAAAATCCCATGGACAGAGGAGCCTGGTGGGCTGCAGTCCACGGGGTCGCTAAGAGTCGGACACGACTGAGCAACTTCACTTTTCACTTTCATGCATTGGAGAAGGAAATGGCAACCCACTCCAGTGTTCTTTTCTTTCCTTTTTTTTCCAATTCACTCCAGTGTTCTTGCCTGGAGAATCCCAGGGACCAGGGAGCCTGGTAGGCTGCCCTCTATGGGGTCGCACAGAGTCAGACACGACTGAAGGAACTTAGCAGCAGCAGCAGTTAATGTTTACTAGTATCCTCTTCCTTATAAATACAGGAGCTACATAATCCTTTAACTACTATTTCCCATTTGTAACTGACAACTTTTAAAATAAAGTATGAGTTCCAAAGGAAAACTAGTTTCCAGTTAGCTTCACTATAAATAATGACCAGAAGTTGAAAGGTGAGACTGCTAATATCAGAGTGTGTATTAAGTCTTGTGGGTAACTGAGGCATTCCCACATCTTCAAAATAAAACATTTATTTCCAAAGGCACGCAGTTTATTTCTAAGTATCATCTCCTTTATTTTATTAAAGTTGAAGTAAGGTAGTACATATAAATTACAGTGCTTAGTAATAATTGCATAATATTAACTATTTTAGTTTAATACAATATTAAATTAAATACAAAATTATAATAATTGTGGATCCAAAGCATGCAAATTCCTACCTAAGCTAGTGAAAATAATCTGTGCAACACATATATTTTGAGTAAAAAAGATATTCACTATTTATTCCATGAATGTATATTCATGAATGAATAAATAGTGAATATCTTTTTTATTCCCAGAAGAATGAATTAATATACCTTGCCAATCATGTCCTATAGGAAAAAAGCAAAGTATCCTTATGCTATTCAGTAGTATACAAAGTACAAAGTGAAAGTCGTTCAGTCGTGTCCAACTCTTTGTGACCTCATGGACTATACAGTCTATAGAATTCTCCAGGCCAGAATACTGGAGTGGGTAACCTTTCCCTCCTCCAGGGGATCTTCTCAACCCAGGGATCGAACCCAGGTGTCCCGCATTGCAGGCAGATTCTTTACCAGCTGAACTATCATTACAATACATCATATTGAGATATTGAGATATACTTTCTAAACACTTAAGCTAATGTGGGATTTTTTTTTTTCTCCCATTGCATCTTGGAGTGAAAACATTATCCAGTGTTCTTGAATGTTAGTAAATGATTTTGTCAGCAATTTTCACCAAATAACATCATTTAGAAAAGCAGTTATTCTTAATATTTTCAAACTACCTTATATATTAGCCGTGCAAGTGTAACTAGTGCTTTGTGTATGCTTCTTTGATTTTTCTTTTTATTTCCTTATTGGTCTATTAAGAATTAGGGAGTTGTGAAACAGATATCTTATTGTGTATAGCACCAATAAGTTCTAATAGTTATGTACTTTTTTTCTTCCAAAGATTTGTCTTGGAATAAAATAGATATGTGTATAACCTTTTGATTGTTTATTGACCTCTGTGATGAAAGAGTCTAAAATAAAACATCTAGTACCACAAAAGTAAGAAGAAGCCCTTAAATCATGAAATGCAATGCTGAGAAAAGTACCATGCTGAATATTCATCTTGGGGTGGGCGGTGCTGATTGCTTTTCCTAAGCAAGAAATCCTCTCATCCAGGATACCACACACATGTGCAATTAGTCTCAGTGAGGCTTCACATAGTTTTGAATTTTTTCTGGGTTAATTACTGCCTAAAGGAGTTAGCTAGTTTATATGCCCCTAAGCTTAGGAGCAACAGTATTTAGAAATACATTTTTTTAAACTTCTAATCATGACATAGAACCTTGGTAAATTGTTAAATAAGTGAATCAATGTCATTGTTTAAAAGATCATAGAGAGTTTGAATCATATCCATAATGAATATTCTGGATTTAATGTGAATTCATTCATAAATCTGATGTGTGCTTCAGAAATAGGACCCACCAGCAGGTGGCATTCTGAGGCAAAAATTCGCTGAGTGCCTTCAGAAGGGTCAATCATTATTGCCTCTTTCAAATCTACCCTAAATCCATTAAGCCTTTAAATCACAATTAATGGCAGTAGCATCCTGGTTATGTCTACTCAATCATACTTAAGTGAATTTACTATGCGACTTCAGACTTAAAGAGGGAGATGCTGTGTTCCAGAGTTTCAAAGCTTGTGTCAAAGCTCTGCCAGATTACATCTCTTTTATTAAAAGCATATTCGTTATATTTAGATGGATGTCTAAAGCTCACATTTTCAACAAAAAAAGGGAAAGAAAAATACTAATCTCCTTCCCACCTGTAGTTCTTTAATAGTGGCAGCTTATTAGAATGTATCATCTTTCTCCTCATACCCCTGTATTTATATTAAGATAACCACAACCACCAAAAAATATAAAATTAAAAAACTGTCAGTAGTGAAGTAGGAGGCGATGAGACAACACACATACTCTCTTCTGGGAATAAAACTGCACTCTAGCATAAAAGGACTGGGATACCAGGATGCGTTGCTTATTTCTAAAAGGCTTTGTAAACTTAGACTTTCAATGAAAAGTAAAAGAAAAAAAAAATCTCTACTAACCTAGCAAATAATAAAGACTGTAAATCCAGATTTACATCTAAAACCACAAGCAATGCATAAGAGGGAGAGGGCTAATAAATAAAAGTTTAATACCATATTTCAGCGAGAAAACAACCTCTACTGGAAAAATCATTATGAAAGAATCATCATAGCTGCTTACATTGAGGGTGAAATACGCAGGCTTGTCCCTTCTCTAGATGACCGGAATCCGGTGTTGAGTCGCGGGAATCTGGCTCCCCATGGGTGGTAGCCGAACAGATGCCACTCTCCGTGGTGCTGAAGTATGAAGCTGGTCGAGTGAGTGAAGTTGTGAGAATGTGAAAGCGCACTCCACTGTCCTTTGTGTTGCAATAGTGAAAACTCGCCTTCCGTGGTGGCAGACCCGCTTTACTGTTCTTTTCCTAGTCCGGGGGAAATTTCCCACGGAACATGACGGAGAAGGATCCGTGTGTGAGACAGGCATGCGGTGTGGTGATGGGTTGTTACAGTCCCCACCCCCTCTCCCAGTAGCTTTGAAACGGAGATAGCAACTCTGCCTTCCTACCACAGCTCCTGAGAATTTCTGCGTGCCCCCACTCAAGCTCCAGAGCGGTGCATAACACACACACACACCCCTCTCAATTATATAAGGTAGCGGATTCTGGCTCCTGAAGCAGAATATTCATCTGTTAAATGAAAAATGAGGGATGAACTGGTTTTCTACCTGTTGTGTCTATGTGTGTTTACAGGGGGAAGGAGTTGAAAAGAAAACTAAAACTAGAGGAACCTTAAGAATAACAGAATCAGTTTACTTTAATAAGCTTTAAGGTCACACTCCACTTTGTCTTCTGTGAGCAATGCATTTTGTAACTTTAACCTTTTGTTTCATGATCTTTTACCATTGTCTAGCATCAGAAAGAGAGCAGTGACGTAGATCAAGTCTGATGCTAGTAAAAATGTTTAAAAAGGGTTAGCTTTCATTTGTAGTGTTCCACTTTTTGAAGGGAAATTCCTAATGTAAAACCCATTTCCCTACAGTCCCCACTGCCACCAGTTGCTGTGTTAACAAATGATCTATGATTCTTAAACACTAAGGTATTTTGATGGCCTCATTGGAGAGAAACCTCCTTAACTGAAATATTACCTGTGTAAGAGAAATACCAGGATTAGTCCCAGGATCTACCTGGGTCACTGAACAATAAATCAGAGTACTTTGAAACCAACTCATGGTTGACAACTAACAGTCTAAATACTTAGGATTAAAGAGTTGGCTTTAATATATTTTGCACAATGTCATTCTAGGTTTATATGCAAATCAGTTGCATTGGTTCATTAATGTGCTACTAGCATTTTCTCTGCATTTAACATGGTATGTGGGAAAAAACCCTGAAATTTTGTTTCACTTATTAACTGTGTGACCTTCAGCATAATACTTAACCTCACGGAATCTCAGTCTTCTCATATGTAAATGGTGGGTGAAAATGGGTAACAATGCTTTTTTCCAAATGTGTGCATTTAAGAGATGCATAGTAAGTTTGAATGTTCTTCCTCCCTCCTTGTTCCAGAGAAGTTAAAGTAATGATTTAGTTAAAACTCTAAAAAGCTTGACAAGAAACTAATTTGATTCCTATAAGCCTCTCCACAAACTCTTCCTTGTTAATGATTGTGGTTTATGGAATGAAATGCTATTTTAAAAAGAAATTTCCTCAACATTAAGACTTTCTCTTTAAAAATTTTATGGTCTTGAAGGACAAGGGAGTTTTATTTTTAATTAAAATCAGGAACAAATACATTTAATTCATTTTGAATAAAGTGTTAATGAATTAAGAGCTATTTAGTATTACACTGAAGTGTAGGAAAAAAATATGTGAAGCCAACAAAAGCGTCTTACACAACCCCAGAGTTAGATTAGCTGTGACACTGATCATATCTCTTTGATTGGGCTCCTCATCATCATGATTAGTGAAGCAATACAGAATAAAATATTCTTAATTTTAGAATATTTTTTGAAGACTACTAGTTTGTGGCTTTTAGTTGATAATGATAGAGATGAGTTCTTATTATATTCTGATTTTAATAAATAACCGAGAGAAATTCTAACACGAACCATGTTGTTTCCATTCATGATGAGCTCATAAAAGAACAAACCATATTTTAAGAAATGTTCCAATAACAGTACAACAGCCATATATATGGAGGAAATGAGCTAATTATTTTATAGATAAATAAATTGAAGATAGGTCAGAATCAGCTCTTCAAAAGTGATAGGATAAGATGATGTTTTATGAAGAATCCAGCCTTCAGTATCCACATTATTAGGGAGTTTTTATCACTTCTGGAGGATATTATACACAACATTTGGTTCAATTGGTAAATTCTTGTAATATGAAAAAAGTTATATACATATCAAAGTATTCTAATATATAAAATGCAGAAATAATTAGATTCTTACTATCCACAGCAAAAGTTCAGAAGATGATAGATTTCTGAACAAGATCTTGAACTTTGATTTTTCTTAGGCTCATAGTGGACTACATAGCACTTCTTGTCAAACTTGTGTTTCAGTTCCAGGTGTTCTATTCCCCAATGTGTCACTTAGTTTTATCACCTATAAAATGAAGTAATAACAGCCCCTCACTGAGTTACAATGAAGATAAAATGAGAGATCTCACATAAAGTGCTTATAGCATTGCCTGGCAGAGAGTCAGAGCTCAGCATATGTCAGCTTTCATTCTTTTTTAAAAAAAATTTTTTTAGTTATAATTAACATACAATATTATAGTAGTTTCAGCCGTACAACATAGTGATTCAGTATTTTTACATGAAAGGTCACCACAGAAAGTCCAGTTACCACTCATCACCATACAAACCTGATACATTGCTCTTGACTATTTTCCCTGTGCTGTACATTATATCCCTGTGACTTACTTTACAGCTAGAACTTGTATCTCTCAATCCTCTTCACCCATTTCACCCATTCCTCTATCCCCATCCTCTCTGACAATCAGTGGTTTGTATCTGTGAGTCTGTTTCTCTTTTGTTTGTTTGTTTTGTTTTGAATTCTACATAAGGGAAATCATATGGTATTTGTCTTTCTTTCTGACTTATTTCACCTAATAACTTGTTGGTCTCCTCATGTTGTTGCAAATGGCAAGTTTTCATTCTTTTTTATGGCTGAGTAAATATTCAACATATATATAGACACACACACACACACACATATATCATCTTCATTTATTGATGGCAGAATACTTTCATATTCCTGACTATTGTAAATAGTGCTACCCTGAACATAGGGGTACATATATCTTTTGAAAGTAGTGTTTTTTCCTTTGGATAAATTCTCAGAAGTGGACTTGCTGAACCATATGGTAGTTCATTTTTAGTTTTTTTTTAAGGAAACTCTACTGCTTTCCATAATGGCTGCACTAGTTTACATTGTGACCCACAGTGCATGACATCCTCACTAAAACTTGATGTTTCTTGCCTTTTTGATAGTATCTATTCTAGCAGGTATGAGGTGATTTTTATTTGCATTTCCCTGGTAACTAGTGATGTTGAGCATCCTTTCCATTTAGTAGGTTGCCTTTTCATTTTGTTGGTGGTTTCTTTCACTCTGTAAAAGTCTTTTGGTTTGATGTACTTCTATCTGTTTATTTTTAGTTTCGCTGCCCTTGTCTGAGGAGACATATCCAAAAAATATTACTAAGATTGATGCCAAAGAGGTTATTGCCTGTGTTTTATTCTAGCAGTTTTATGGTTTCAGGTCTTATTTTTAAGTTGTTAGTCTATTTTGAGTTCACTTTTGTATATGGTGTAAGAAGGTGGTAGTTTCATTAATTTGGAAATTAGTGCCCAGTTTTCCAACACCATTTATTGAAAAGACTGTCTTTTCCCCATTGTGTATTATTGCCTCTGTTGTAGACTAATTGACTATATGAGCATGGGTTTACTTCTGGACTCTATTCTATTCCATTGATCTTTGTATCTGTTTTTGTGCTATGTTATACTCTTTTGGTTACTGTGACTTTGTAGTATAATTTCAAGTCTAGGAGTGTAATACTTCTTTCTCAAAATTGCTGTGGCTATTTGGAGTCTTTTGTAGTTCCATACAAATTTTGGGATTATTTGTTCTAGTTCTGTGAAAAACACCATTGCTATTTTGATAGAGATTGCATTGTTATCTGTTAGCTTGCTTTGGGTAGTATGGGCATTTTAATGATATTGATTCTTCCAATGCATGAATATGATATGTTTTTCAATTTATTTGTGTTAGTTTCAGTTTCCTTCCTCAGTGTCTTATAGTTTTCAGAGTAAAGGTCTTTCTCCTCCTTGGTTAACTTTATTCCTAGGAACTTTATTCTTTTTGATATAGCTGTAAATGGGATTGTTTTCTTCATTTCTCTTTCTGATAGTTCATTATTAGTTTATAGAAATACAACAAATTTCTATATATTTTGTATCCTGCAACTTTACTGAATTTTTTTATTAGTTCTTATAGTGTTTTCATAGAGTCTTTGGAGGTTTCTGTACACAGTATTGTGTTATCTGCAAATGACAATTTTAATTCTTCCTTTCCAATTTGGATGACTTTTATCTTTTTTGTTTTGCCTAACTGCTGTGGCTAGGACTTCCAAAACTTTGTTAAATAGAAGTGGTAAAACTGGGCATCCTTATTTTGTTCCTGAACTTAGGGGAAAAGTTTTCAGCTTTTCACTATTGAATATGATGTTAGTTGTGAGTTTGCCATATATTGCCTTTGTTATGTTGAGGTATTTCCCTCTACACCCACTTTGTTGGGTTTTTATCATACACAAATGTTGAATTTTGTCAAGTGCTTTTTCTGCATTTGTTGAGATGAGCATGTGATTTTTATCCTTTGTTAATGTGCTGTGTTATGTTGATTGGTTTATGGATATTAAGCCATCCTTACTTAAAGCCCTAGAATGAATTCCACTTAGTTATAGTTTATAATTATGTTTATGTAGTTTTGAATTTGGTATGCTAATATTTTTGACAGTTGTTGCATTTATGTTCACCAGGTATATAGGCCTATAATTTTCTTTTCTTTTTTTTTTTTTTGATGTCTTCATCTGGTTTTGTTATTGGGATAATGTTGATCTCTTGAAATGAATTTGGAGGTCTTCCTCCTTCTCCAGTTTTTTTGGGGGAATAACTTGAGAAGGAGAGGTATTAACTCTGGTATAAATGATTGGTATATTTACCTGTGGAGCTGTCTGGAGGGATTTTTTGTGTTTTTTTATTACTGATTCAATTTTGTTGTAAGTAATTCATCTATTCAGAATTTCCATTTCTTCATGGAAAATTATGTATTTCTAGAAATTTAAATGTTTCATCTAGGTTGTATAATTTGTTGGCATTGGCATATAATCATTCATGATGTTCTCATGTGGTGTGTTTTTTTTTTTTTTTCTATTTTTGTGATGTCAGTTGTAATGTAATTTCTTCTCTTTCATTTCTGATATAATTTATTTAGTCTTTCTCTTAATTATTTTTAAAAAGAATTAATTAATTAAACAATTTGGTTGAACTGAGTCTTAATTGCATCTTGTGGGATCTAGTTCCCTGACCAGGGCTTGAACCCAGGCTACCTGAGCCCCTAGTCTGTCTCTTCATTCTTAGTAAGTCTGGCTAATGATTTGTCGATTTTGTGTATATTTTCAAAGAATCAACTCTTACTTTCGTTGATCTTTTCTGTTGTTTTTTAGTCTCAATGGCATTTATTTCTGCTTTGATCTTTATTATTTCTTTCCTTGTACTAACGTTCATTTTTGCTTGTTCTTTTCTAATTTTTTAAAAATCATACAGTTATATTGTTTTTGTGAGTGTTTTCTTATTTCTCAAGGTAAACTTTTACCACTGTGAACTTCCCTCACAGAACTGCTTTTCCTGCATACTATAGATTTTGGAAAGTTGTATTTTTCATTTGTCTCAAAGTATTTTTTTGATTCCCTCTTTGATTTCTTCATTGATCCATTGATTGTTCAATAACATGTTGTTCAGTCTCCACATTTGTGTTTTTTCTAGTTTTCTTCTTGTAGTTGATTTCTAGTTTCATGCTGCTGTAGCCTAAAAGTATGCTTGATGTAATCTCAGTCTTCCTAAATGTGTTGAGAATGTGGCTTATCATGTGATATTTCATGATGAAACTTCCATGTGCGCTTGAAAAAAATGTGTATCCTGCTGCTTTAGGATGAATGTTCTACATATATCTATTAAGTTCATCTGATCTAATGTGTCATCTAAAGCCAATGTTTCCTTGTTGGTTTTCTGTCTGAATCATCTGTTCAGTGATGTAAGAGGCATATTAAAGTTCCCTACAATTATTGTATTGTTGTCTCTTTATCCCTGTATTTCAAGTAATATTTGATTTATATATTTAGATGCTTTTCCTCTGGGCTCATAAATGTTTACAGATGTTATATCCTCTCGTTGGATTGACCTATATATCATTATGTAATGCCCTTCTTTGTCTTTTGTCTTTGTCTTTGTTTTAAAGTCTATTTTGTCTGATATGAGTATTTCTACTTTTCTTTTCTATTTGCATAGGGTATCTTTTTTCATTCCTCTACTTTTAGTCTCTTTTAGTCTCTTTGTTTTTATATCTGAAGTGTCTCTTGTAGGTGGTATATAGATGGGTCTTATTTTTTTATTCATTCAGCTGCTCTCTGTCTTTTATTGGAGGAGTTAACCATTTATTATACTAATTAAATAACATTTAGGGTTATTGACAGGTATGCTCTTACTGCCGTTTTGTTAACTGTTTTCTGGCTGTTTTTGTCATTCTTCCTTGTTCCTGTCTTCTCTTGATTTTTTCCTTTGTTGTCTGATGGATTCTTTAGTATTGTGTTTGGGTGCCTTTCTCTTTATTTTTTGTGTATCCATTATAAATTTTTGGTTTGTGTTTCATATGTATAGACTTGTATAGATTGCTATTTTAAGCTGATAGTAACTTAAATTTTAAGGCATTGTAAAAGCAGTGCATTTTTACTTCCTTCTCTTTACGTTTTTGATATAATATTTTACATCTTTTATTTTCTGTATCCTTTAATTGCTTGTTGTAGCTACAATTGATTTTTCTACTTTTGTCTTTTTACCTTTAATCTAACTTTTTAAGTGGTGGATCCATGCCTTTACTATATACTTACTTTTACCAGTGAGGTTTTCTCTTATATATATTCTTATTTCTAATTGTGGCCTTTTATTTTCTACTCAAAGAAAACCTTTTAGCATTTCTTATAATGCTGGTTTAGTGGTAATGAACTGATGCAATGTGGGACTTCCTTGTTAGGGCGCTTGATCAAGGGGAACTGAAATAAAAATTGGGTAGTAAAGAGTTTATTGACTCTTTAATTATAGAATTTAACATTCTGGCAAGGATCCAGGAGATGGTATTAAGTACCTGCTAGGCTGGTCCCTGGAAACATGAAATAAGCAATGGCTCACAATACCCAAAGATGAAATGATAATTTCCGTGGCAGAGGATGGAGAAGGGAAATTAAAAGCTTGTAGATGTGGCAATGCTGGAATTATTGTTTCCATAGAAGGCTCATGATGATTAAGTTCATGGGACCTTAGGTTAGGGTAAGGGAGAAATATCAATAACCTCAGATATGCAGATGATACCACCCTTACGGCAGAAAGCAAAGAACTAAAGAGCCTCTTGATGAAAGTGAAAGAGGAGAGTGAAAAAGTTGGCCTAAAACTCAACATTCAGAAAACAAAGATCATGGCATCCGGTCCTATCACTTTATGGTAAATAGATGGGGAAACCATGGAAACAGTGACAGACTTTATTTTTTTGGACTCCAAAATCACTGCAGATGGTGACTGCAGCTATGAAATTAAAAGACACTTGCTCCTTGGAAGAAAAGCTATGACCAACCTAGACAGCAGAGACGTTACTTTGCCAAGAAAGGTCTGTCTAGTCAAAGCTATGGTTTTTCCAGTATTCATGTATGGATGTGAGAATTGGACTATAAAGAAAGCCAAATACCAACGAACTGATGCTTTTGAATTGTGGTGTTGGAGAAGACTCTTGAGAGTTCCTTGGACTTCAAGGAGATCCAACTAGTCAATCCTAAAGGAAATCAGTCTCGAATATTCATTGGAAAGACTGATGCTGAAGCTGAAATTCCAATACTTTGGCTACCTGATGCGAAGAACTGATTCATTTGAAAAGACCCTGATGTTGGGAAAGATTGAAGGCGGGAGGAGAAGGGGATGACAGAGGATGAGATGGTTGGATGGCATCACCGACTCAATGGACATGAGTTTGAGTAAACTCCAGGAGTTGACAATGGACAGGGAGGCCTGGTGTGCTGCAGTCCATGGAGTCGCAGAGTTGGATGTGACTGAGTGACTGAACTGAACTGAACTGACCTAGGGCACACGTCTTTTACTAAGAGCATAAGAAATGCTTTTTTAAGGAGAGCTCCAGTATTACTAAAATTTTCAGTGTAATTCTTCTCTGTAGGTCGGGGTTAATAGTTGTTTTTGTTTAGTCACCAAGTCATGTCTGACTCTTTGTGAGCCCATGGACTGCAGTGTGCCAGGCTTCCCTCTCTTTCACCATTTCCTGGAGTTTGCTCAAACTCATATCCATTGAGTCGGTGATGGCATCCAACCATCTCGTCCTCTGTCATCCCCTTCTCCTCTGCCTTCAGTCTTTTCCAGCTTCAGGGTCTTTGCCAATGAGTCAGCTTATGGCATCAGGTAATCAGAGTATTGAAGCTTCAGCATCAATCCTTCCAGTGAATATTCAGAGTTGATTTCCTTTAGGATTGACTGGTTTGATCTCCTTGCTATCCAAGAAACTCTCAAGAGTCTTCTCTAGCACCACAGTTTGAAAGCAGTAGGATAGTTGTTATAGAACTTAGCTCAATAGCAGTGGTCTTAATAGATCCCTGAAACAATGGAGTCAGGTTTACTTAAACATCCTAAGCCAGACTGTTGTAATATTGTAATGATGAGCAAACTGGATTGTCAGTCAAGAGTATAACCTATAGAATTTTAGAAATCTTAATAGAAAACAGTATCTATAAGAACAAAATAAATGGGCAGCTAACTGATATACTATTCCGTTTGTGCTTGTAGAAAAATTAAGAAAGGATGACTGGTAGGCTGAGAGTCTATTGCTTTAATAAAAAGTCATGATCCTAAATGTATATTACTTAAAGAAGCCAATCTGGAAAGTCTATATATCATACAATTCTAATGATACGATGTTCTTGGAAAGGCAAAGCTATATTGACAGTAAGAAGATCAGTGGTTGCCAGGGGTTAGCAGGGAGGGAGAGATGAATAGCCATAGTACAGAAGATTTTTAGGGCAGTAAAACTATTCTTCATAATACCATAAAGATTGATATTTGTCATTATACATTTGTCAAAACCCATAGAATATACGACACCAAAAGTGAACCCTAATGTAAGCTGTAGACTTTGAGTGATAACCATGTGCCAGTGTAGGTTCATCAGTTGTAATAAATATACCACTCATTTGGGCATGGTGATTGTTGGGGAGGTGGTCCATGTGAGGGGACAGGGGATATACGGGAACACTCTGTACTTACTGCTTAGTGTTACTATGAACTGCTAAAACTGCTTTGAAAAATAGTCTTTTTTTTTTTTTAAGGTCATGATCTTGCCTAGTTCCTGGACCTGATCCAATTTTTATGCCTGGAAATCACTGATTTAAAAAGTGGGAAAGAACACCTAGGATCTTTATGATAATGATTTCTCTAGTCCTTCCCCACAGGATCCTATGGTCATTTACTTGAACAGCTTTGCACTAGGAAAAAGAGAAAGGGGAATGTCAAGGCGTTTTGAGATACAGAGTCTGAGTTGACATTAGAACCCAGGGCCCCAAAGCCTCATTGTGGCCCACTTGTTAGAATGGTGGCATGCAATGGCCAGGTGATAAGTGGCACGCTGGCCAGCATAGAGCTTAAAGGAGATCCAGTGTGTCCGTGAATCCACCTGATGGCCAGTTCTCTGGTCCTGGAATATTAAGTGAATTTGGCATACTTGGCAGATGTAACCTCTTCATTGGGTTCTAGTTATATGGGCTTCCCTGGTGGCACAGAGGTTAAAGCGTCTGCCTGCAATGTGGGAGACCTGGGTTCGATCCCTGGGTCGGGAAGATCCCCTGGAGAAGGCAATGGCAACCCACTCCAGTATTCTTGCCTGGAGAATCCCATGGACGGAGGAGTTTGGGCTACAGTCCATGGGTCGCAAAGAGTTGGACACGACTGAGTGATTTCACTTTCACTATGTCGGGTAAGAACTGTCACAGTGGGGAAGATCAAGTGAAAGGCTCCTGAGGCTATCCCTCATACCTCCTACACAGTAATGTAAAAAAGCAATAGGGCATCCTGGAGAAGAAAAGTAGTGGGGATTAATAGCACTCCTTAGGATTTAAAAAATACAGAGGTATAATTCCCAAGATACTTATATTTAATTGGTCAGTCTAACACCTGCAGAAACCCGTGGTCTGAGGGTGATACCTGTAGATTACTGCAGGTTCAAGCATATAGTAATCCCAATCATAGCCACTGTACTAGATATGGTATCTTTATTGGTGTAAATTAATAGGCCTCAGATACATTGTCATTGTTTTGGAAAATATATTGTTTTCTATTCCAAACCATGGAAGAGGATCAGATATTTACCTTGGATGAGACAACAGTATATGTCTAGTTTTGCTTAAGGATTTTTATTAACTTTCCTGTTCTTTATAACAGCATAGAACAAAGTAATCTGGACTGCCTAAGCATACTGAAGACCATTATATTGATTTATTGGGTTGGTGATATTATATTTACTGGGCTAGATGAGCCACAGGTGGTCAGCACACTGGAGGTCCTGGTAAAACACATCTATTCCAAAAAGTTGAAGATGAAAACTTGAAGATTTATGGGTTTTCCTTGTTTATAATATGTTTAGGGGTCCAGGAATCAAGAGCATGCTGATACATCCCTTCTCAAGTAAAAACAAGTTATTGTGCCTTACAATCTTCTATCCAAAGAAAGAAGCACATTGACTTCTAGGCCTCTTTGGATTCTGGAGGCAGCAAATTCTATATCAGAGGATTCTGCTATAACCTATACTCCAGGATGCATAAACTATTGCCAGCTTTGAGTATATCCCAGAGCAGGAAAAAAACTCTACAGTAGGACCAGGTTGCAGTGCAAGTAGCCCTGCTCTTGAGCCACACACTCCAGCAGACCAAATATGATTAGGGAGTATAGTTGATGGGGAAGGATGTCATATATAGTTTGTGTTAAATCCCAGTGAGACAATCATAATGTAAGCCTCTGGGGCTCTGGAGCATGGCCTTGCCATTTCCAGTGGAAATTTTTATACCATTTGAAAAACAACTTCTGGCCTGCTACTGGGTCCTGGCAGAGATGGGTCATTTGACCAAACTAATTGACTATATGTCTAGAACTGTCCGTCATGTTGTTGTTCAGTCACTAAGTTGAGTCTGACTCTTTGAGACCCCATGAACTGAAGCATGCAAAGCTTCCCTGTCCTTCACTATCTCCTGGAGTTTGCTCAAACTCAGGTCCATTGCATTGGTGGTGCTGTCTAACCATCTCATCCTCTGCCACCCTCTTTTCCTTTTGTCTTCAATCTTTCCCAGCATCAGGGTCTTTTCCAATGAGTCCTTTCTTCCAATGTTGGCGCCTACCATATCCATAAGTCAGAAAGTCAGATGAGTCCTGGGACAATTCTAGGGTTGTATCTAGGTTATAGATACAACAACCTAGGTTGTAGGTTCTAGGGTGTATATAGGGTTGAGTAATATCAGGACCAGAAGATACAAGCAAAATACATGAGCATGAGCAGGTAGCTCAGATCCCCATGGCACCCAGCACTGTGGCACCAGTGATCCTTCCTTAGCTCATATGCTCAGCTGTGTCTGACTGTCGGTGATTCTGTGGACTGTAGCCCCCCAGGCTCCTCTGCCCATAGAATTTTCCAGGCAAGAATACTGGAGTGGGTTGCCATTTTCTTCTCCATGGGTTCTTCCTCACACAGAGATTGAACCCATGTTCTTGCATCTCCTACACTGACAGGCAGATTCTTTATCCACTGAGTCATTGGGAAAGCCAGCAACAGAGAACAACCATTTATCAAGAAGACTAACTGTACTATCGCTGGCAGATTGTCTTCATTGAACTTGTTTTATCCTGGTAGGATTAATTGTTCATTTTCACATCCCACAGGAATGGACATATATTTAGGTATGAGTTTGCCTTTCTTATCCATTGGGCCTCAGCCAGCACTATTGTCCAAGGGCTTATAGAGGATTTGATTGAGTTTGAGTAACCTCCAGGAGTTGGTGATAGACAGGGAGGCCTGGCGTGCTGCAGTCCATGGGGTTGCAAAGAGTCGGACATGACTGAGTGACTGAACTGAACTGAACTGAACTGGTTCACTGGCATGGGAATCCTGTGTAACATAACTTCAGACCAAGGGACTCCCTTTTCAGCAAAGAACGTTAGTGATTGGGTCTGTGACCATGAAATTCACTGGCCATATCATTATTCATAAACTGCTAGCCTGAAACATCACTAGAGGCTCAGAGGGAATGCCCTACAGGAGTAGATGCCATCTTTTACAATGCTTTGAACTAATGACCCTTATATGGTGTTATGTTCCCAGTAGGAAGAATACATGAACACAGGAATCAGGGTTTGAAACAGTAGTGACCCCACGTATTATCACTCTCAATGACCTGCTGAGGGTCATTGTGTTTCTTTCCCCTACTCTTTTGGGTTCTGCTGGGTTAGAAGTCTTGCTTTCCACAAGGAGCATACTTTCTCAAGGGCACACAGGAAGAGCACTGATGAATCATAAATTTTAGTTTTCACTTAGGCACTTCGAGTTTCTTGTGCTAGGCATCAAAAGCAAGAAGAAGACTCCCAATCTTGATAGAGTAGTTGATCATTTGGAGGAGATAGGGCTGCTCTTACACAGTGGAGGTAGGGAGGAGAATGGGTGGAACTGAACTGGTCCACATGCGCCTGTATTTTTCTCCCTTGCCTAGTTGTGACTGTAAATAGGCTGGTATGGTGACCCCAGCCAAAGAGCATGGGGTCTTTATGGCTGAAGGTCTGAAGCGTATTAACGGGTCAGCACCTAGGCCAACAATGACTATTGTTGTTCAGTCGCTAAGTCGTGTCCAACTCTTTGCAACCCCCTGGACGGCAGCACACCAGGCTTCCCTGTCCTTCACTATTTCCCAAAATTTGCTCAAATTTATGTCCATTAAGTTAGTGATGCCATTCAACCATCTCATCCTCTGTCACCCCCTTATCCCCCTGCCTAATAGGATCTAAAAAATTAAGTGGAAGAAGAAAATAATGAATATCTGTTGGGGCCCTGAGAACCACTTCTACTTTAGACACTGTAGTTATCTCACTAATATCTCTCTTCTAAGCTGCTTTTAAGAAGAGAGGTACACCAGACCCCTGGAGGGGCTTCTCTTCCATCCTGTGTGCAGTAGGATTTTGGAGTAGAAAAAAGGTTGGGGTGGAAACCAGCTCCCCTATTAAGGAAAGACTTGCTGCCAGCTGAAAGGATTAGAATCAGCAGATAATCTCAGCTCCATCAGAGTCTGCCTTGGCTTGGAGGCCCACCTTGCCTGAGCCCCCATCCTTGTGGAGGGCAGGGGGCCCTATTTCTGGTGACTAATCGAGGAGGGAATATGCCAGCTATTATGGGGTGGCCCAGGACTGTACTAATTTCACAGAACCCTTCTAGGCTGGCCAAAGTTTGATCAGGCCTGTCTTTTCCCTCTTTCCAATTTTACTTCTTCCTTTTTCTTGTCACCAGTATTGATTACAAAGAAACATCGTGGACCCCAAATACCATCTCTGATCTGTTTCTAGAGGACCTACAACAGATGACTTACAGGGATAAATAAACCACGAAACAAAATTAGGGACAGTTGAAAAAGAATAGGACAATAATAAGAATAGGGACATAAACTGCTTGATTTAAGCTAGCATGCAGATATCTCCCTGAGTCCTATCCATAGGTTATAGACAGATTCCAGGTTTTTCTAGAAGCCAAAGTGAAATAAAAAGCCAAGTAACCAGGGGAAACCATGAGATCAGGTGAAGGGAAACAATTCTTCATCCAAAGAACAGAAAACATTTTTTTTTTCTTCCTGAGAAAGGGCACCATGTAATGAAATGAGCAACCTTAACAATTATAGTTGTGCCGCATGGTTAACTTGATAGCGCATCACCATTTGTTAATTTATTTTAAATGGAATTACAACCAGTCACATTATCCTAAGCAGGTTTACTGTTTGTCATTCATACTCCTCAGGCTCTGGATCAGTGAGCATGTATTAGTCACTGGAACCAATTATCTAAGGGTGTTGGATTAAGATGGTTTCATTGGAGATGGAGTGTGCAGAACCATGATGACTAATGGCACCTCACACACTATTGTTGATTTCATCCTCCTGCGTCCCAGAAAGTTTTTGCTTGAGCTGACTTATTTACCCTTTTGATTCTCCTTCCCCAGAGTGGTTATGCTACTCAGTGCAGAGGAGGACACTGGCAAACAGGAGACAAGAGGAAAGAAGAGACGAGAAAGGGGAAGAAATAAGTTGCACAGTGAACCTTACAGCTGGAGAGTCTTACAGCTGGAGAATTCTTTCTTGAGTAACTGAATTGCAAATCAGCAAAGCGTTTGATTTTGAGCCCTTGATTTTTCTAGGATATTAAACAGAGATACATTGCTGATTTTATTACAAGAAAGTGGTCTTGTCTCATTGGACTAATTCTGAGAATAAATTATTCCTTCAAAAAATCAGAATATTTCTTTCTATAGCAACTAACAGACTTTCAAAACTGGGGTTATATTTGGATATTGCTAGATTAAGATGTATAAATAGTATAATGGGTTTGTTGAGGTATAAAATAGATTGTTAGACTCATTAAAGTTCACATTTCTAAAAACATTAAGTTAAAATACAACCCCTAGAGAAATTTTAAATGATTAAAAAGATATTTTTGCCTCCTTTGTATCTAAACTCCTGTGTTCATTGTATCTGGCTCATAATTTTTCTTTTTAAATTCAATTTTAATTCTTTTAAAATGAAATTTAAATCTTTTTTATTCAGTTGCTTCCAGCTATTACTTTATTTATCACATTTTCTATCTCTTGGATGCTCCTTATTTCTATAGAACTATTTCTGTTTTTTGAATCTTTCTAGTTCCATCCCCACAATCTTGAGTTCCTCAATCTTTTTTTGTTCAAAACACATGCAGTTATCCCTTGGTACTCATAAGAGATTTGCTCCAGGTCACCCATGGTTACCAAAATCCACATATGTTCAAGTCCCTTAGATAAAATGGTGAGGTATTTGCATATGATCTACATATATCTTCCCATGTACTTTAAATCTCTCCAGATTACTTATAATGCCTAATACAATGTAAATGCTAGGTAAATAGTTGTAAGTACAATATAAGACCTTGTAAATAGTTACCTGAATGCCACAAATTCAAATTTTGCTTTTTGGATCTTTCTGAAATTTTCTTTTGGGGTATTTCTATTCTTGGTTGTTTGAATCTGTGATTGTGGTACCAGAGGATATGGAGGGCCAATTATATGTAATAAAAATCTCAGTGATTCAGATTAATTTTAGGAGAGATGGTTTGAACTTATAAGACTGTATTACTGTCTGTCCTTAGACTCATATATGCCTTTACATTTATTTACTGTACTTACTGCTGAAATGTTAATAAATTATGTGGTATCTTCTGGGAATTTATTTTAATGAAAAGATAAAGAACTCTTATGAGTGTTGTGCTGGCCCTTTGCCAGCACTAACTGCACAGAGAACTGCACAGAGCAGTTCTTCCCTCTCTGCCCTCTCTGTTTTATTTCACAAGGGGTCTAAACTTTGCAGGGTGCATTTCCCAGTCTCCCATCAGCTGACGTCCATCTGGGTTTGGCCAATCAGAACCACTGGTGGGAGATTGGAGGGCAGGAGTAAAGGGGTGTTTTTAAGCTTGTTTCCATGCTTAGGCAGCAAGGGCAGCTCATGGAGGGCTTCAGATTTCACTGGACAGACTGCTGTGATTTCTGTTATTTGCTTGGAGGCTGTACACCCTGGGTTTCAGGAATATTTCCTTTTCCCTTTGATACTTTAGCACAGGGCTGATGGTGGTTTCCTGTGGTTACCAATCTGTGAGCTGTTTCATTGCCCCCTGTTTGACTTCTCAGCTCATCCATCACTCATAAAATAATTATCAGATTCCCTCTGTTTTCAAAAATGTGGACTTCTAAAATAATTGGCTTGGCGACCACTGAATAGTCATTTGGAAAAAAAAATTTTTCTTCTATCTCATACCAATTGCCGGAAAAAATTTCAAGTGGATCACAGATCTAAATGTGAAAAATGAATCCATATAAAAATAGAGGAAAACAAAGATGATTTATCTCTTGATCTGGACATGAAGAAACTTTCAAACTAAAGTCCCAAATCTAGAAACAATAAAAGAAAACATTGATAATATTCATTAATTAATAATAAATAATGAAAAAAAATTTTTGCATGGCAAAATACCACATGCAAAGTCAAAAGACTAATAAAAAATCAAAAGCCTATTTATCTAACAAATAATTCTTAAAAATCAAAGAAGAAACCTCATAAAATATGATATAAACTGGATGAAATCCTCAAAGTTCACAAAAATATAAAATGGCCCTTAAATACAAGAAAATATATTCAACTTTACTCAAAATAAAATGCAAATTAGATCTTTATTGAGATGCAATTTCTCATTTATCAGAATGAGAATATTTCAAAATCTAGATAACATGTTTGTCAAGGCTATGGAAATTCAGATACTTTCATACATTTGTGGTGGAAATGTAAAATAACAGCAACCCCTCTCAAGGGCATTTGATGATATCTAAGAAAATTATATATGCATTTACCTCTTGAACCAGAAATTCCAGCTCTGGAAATTTGTCCTGAAGAAGCACCTCCACAAATATGCATATGTGTAAAGTTTTCATTCAGGAGTAAGTTGTAATAACAAAATGTTGTAGTCAATCTAAATGAGAGTAATTGAATTAAACATAGTGCTCCAGACAATGGTATATGATGTAGCCAAAGGGGAAGAATAAGGACGCTGTCTATGAATCCAGCATATAATGGAGTACATATAATAGGCTACCTGTCACACAAAATGAAGGGGAAATTCCTTGTTCTTCCAAAATGAAACAGGATATATCAACCAGGTATCAGTGAAAATGGTATGTTGTTGCAGAGGATGTAGGGATGGCGCAGAGGGTATAGGGATAAATGTGCGATTTCTCTTAGTAGACCATTTTTATGTGGTTTCAACTTTGAACATGTGAAAATTGTAAATATTCAAAAATAAAATATGAAAAGGCAGACATTACATTTGACTATAAGCAAGAAATAACCTACTGTATGTCAGATTGATAATAATCACACAGAGAAAAAATTAAGTATCTTCAACACAGAGCTTTGACTGTACACCCTAGATAAAATGTATCATAACGAAGAACTACCAAGAACTCGTGACATTTGCTTAGTAGCTTTGTTCTTGGTGGTGGTATTTGGTGGTGTAATTCTGATAGTGTATTGTGTGTATAATCGGATTGAGCAATTGAGTAAATGTGTTTATGTTTTGGGGAAGAAGAGCTTTTACTTTCATAAGTGAGGACAAATAATGCAGTGTTGGATTTCAGTGAGAAGTCTCAATCTGAGCTCATTATATGTTATGTTATATATTTTGATAGATAACATGGACATGTATGTACACTTGCTGGCTCTGTTTGCCGAAAGGGATTTAGGCAAATCAGCATTAGTGGCAATCAGTACAGCTGGCACCTAGATCTGGATTTCTAAATATCAGTCACCACTAAAGTGTTTCCTAGGGAAATGGCTATTTCCAGGCCCAGAGCAGGGAATTCATGAGGTAAACCTGAAAAATCTCATATCAAAAAACAAGTGTACAAAGACTAACATCCACTAAAAGGAAAAGTACAAAAGTTGGCTTGGGATAAATTACACATCAAAAAGAGCCATGGTAAGTGATTATACCATGTTGAGTACACTGAATTCTTGAGTTTCTCTTGTTGAGATAAGAGAGAGAATGAGAGAAATATAAAGAGAACGACTGAGAGAAAAGAAAAGCTTTTTTATTTAAATAAAGGAATGCTAGCTAATAAATGTAGGTGGGATAACACTATTAGGAAATAAGCATTTTCACTCCCATGTAATCAATTATTTGGTATCAGTTAATTATTGATTACTCAAACTAAGATGATAAGTGAATGCTGAAACTTGGGTTAGAGGAATAGGATATTTTGAGGAATAGGATATTTATGTGGTCTCAAAGTATACGCACAGAGATTATTTAGGGTAAAAGGAAAAGTATAATTTTATAATGGACATACCTGATGTTTCACACCTTAACCAAATAATCAAACGTGGCATCTCTAAAAATGGAATAAACTTACATTATGTGCCTCTTCAACTAACGAACTGAGACATAGAAAACATCATCTAGGTAGTATATTTGCTAAAAACATTTAATCTGAATCTGAGGTCAGTTTTGGTAAGTTGTGTTTTTTGAGAGGTTTGTCCATTTCATCTAAATGATCAAAGTTCTTTATAATATTCTCTTTTCATTCTGTTTAACATCAGTAGATTTTTCTGTAATGTACTTTTTATTAATAATATTGGTAATTTGTAGTCCCTCTTTTTTCTTTATCACTCTTAGGAAATGCTTATCAATTTTATTTTATTTTTTCAAGAAATTTTTGATTATTAATTTTCTCTTCTAATTTTTTCAATGTCTATTCATATTTATTATTTTGTTCTTTCTGTTGACTCTGGGTTTGACTTGTACTTAGCTTACTGATCTGAGACCTTTCTTATTTTCTGACATAAGTATTCAAAGTTACAGATTTCCCTTTCAGCAGTACTTAGCTGCATCCCACCAATTTTGAGATGTATATTCAATGTTATTCAGTATATGTTCTGTTTTTTTCTTAGAACTTTGTTTTTGACCTGTGGATTATTTATCTGTATTGCTTAATTTTAAGATATTAGAGAACTTTTGAAATAGCTTTTTGCTGTTAATTTCTAATTTAATACCAGTGTGGTTAAAGGACATTCTGTGTAAGATTTCAGTCCTGTGGCATTTTTGAGACTTGTTTAATGGCCTTCACATATGACTTAACTTTGGCAAATGTTCCATGTGTACTTGAAAAGAATGTGTATTCTGCAGCTATTGAGAAACTTGAGTCTAAAATGAGGAAAATAATAGGCATATTTAGAATCTGGTTTATTCTACCAATAACTTGCCTGGAGTCTTTTCAAAAGTTGGTTATAATAAGCAGCTAATTCAAAACGCACAAAAAATTCAGACTTGTCTAGATTTAAAAAGGCCAAAACAGTATCAGTTCAGTCGCTCACTCATGTCTGACTTTTTGGGAACCCATGGACTGCAGCACGCCAGGCTTCCCTGTCCATCACCAACACCTGGAGCTTCCTCAAACCCATGTCCATTGAGTCGGTGACGCCATCCAACCATCTCATCCTCTGTCGTCCCTGTCTCCTCCTGTCTTCAATCTTTCTCAGCATCAGGGTGTTTTCAAATGAGTAAGTTCTTCACATCAGGTGGATAGGTTCAGCTTCAGCATCAGTCTTTCCAATGAATATTCAGGACTGATTTCCTTTAGGATTGACTGGTTTGATCTCCTTGCATTCCAAGGGATTCTCAAAAGTCTTCTCCAACACCACAGTTCAAAAGCATAAATTTTTCGGCACTCAGCTTTCTTTATGGTCCACCTCTCACATCCATACATGACTACTGGGAAAACCATAACTTTGACTAGATGGACCTTTGTCGGCAAAGTAACGTCTCTGCTTTTGAATACGCTGTCTAGGTTGGTCATGGCTTTTCTTCCAAGGAGCAAGCGTCTTTTAATTTCATGTGCAGTCACAGGCACTATCTGCAGTGATTTTGAAGTCTAAGAAAATGAAGTCTCTCACTGTTTTCATTGTTGCTGCATCTATTTGCCATGAAGTGTTGGGACCGGATGCCATGATCTTTGTATTTGGAATATTGAATTTTAAGCCAACTTTTTCACTCTTCTCTTTCACTTTCATCAAGAAGCTTTTTAGTTCCTCTTCACTTTCTTCTATAAGGGTGGTGTCATCTGTGTATCTGAGGTTATTGATATTTCTCCTGGAAATCTTGATTTCAGCTTGTGCTTCATTCAGCCCTGCATTTCACATGATGTACTCTGCATATAAGTTAAATAAGCAGAGTGACAATATACAGCCTTGACATACTCCTTTCCCAATTTGGAACAGGTCTGTTGTTCATGTCTGGTTCTAACTGTTGCTTCTTGACCTGCATACAGAGTTCTCAGGAGGCAGGTCAGACGGTCTGGTATTCCCATCTTTTTAAGAATTTCCACAGTTTGTTGTGATCTACACAGTCAAAATCAAAGGCTTTGACCTAATCAATATTTTTTCTGGAATTCTCAAACAATATAGAGTAGTATTTGAATGGATCCTGAATCAAAAAGTTTTTTTTAAAAAAAGGCATTTTGAAAATAGTTGAAAGCATTTAAATATGGACTGAATAACATGATATTATTGAATTTTCTAGGTGTGAAGATGCATTTCAGTTATGTAAGAGAATGTTTTTATTCTCTGGAGTTGGATGCTAAAGTATTTAGGGTTGAAGAATTTAAGCATAATGTCTACAACTTATTTTCAAATAGAGTATATGTGTGCACACATTCACACACATGTGCACGCACACACACACACACACACACACACACACCAAGTATAAACATTAGTGAATCTAGGTAGAGATTGTGGTTATTCATTTGACCATTCTTTAACTTTTCCTTGGGTTTGAAATATTTCAGAATAAAACTTTGGGGGAAAAATCTCCCTCTGTGTAAATAATTAGGATAATTTTTTTTAATTTCTAGCTAGACCCTACTTAAAAGAGCATCAGGTACATTGATTTAGCTCTCAGCACAACCAGCACCATTGTTATCATTGTTTGGCAGTGCCAAAGAGAAAAATAAGGTTAAGAAACATTTCCAGTTTTGCGGGAATAATAAAAACAGTAAGAGGTGGATCAAGGGCTGAAACTTGAGTCTGATGAACTCCAAAGCCTGTGCTCTAAACCTCTACCCTGCCTTTCTCTCACTTTGACATCCAAAGTGCTTAAATTCCTCATTTTATTTGGTTGATGCTATTATATTCCTTAGCATAGTGTTTTCCCCACTGAAAGTGAAAGTGAAAGTAGCTCTGTTGTGTCTGACTCTTTGTAACCCCATGGACTATACAGTCCATGGAATTCTCCAGGCCAGAACATTGGAGTGGGCAGCCTCTTCCTTCTCCAGGGGATCTTCCTAGCCCAGGGATCGAACTGGGGTCTCCTGCATTGCAGGCGGATTGTTTACCAACTGAGCTATCAGGTCTACCACTAGGTAGACCAAAGTTAAAATTCTGCCCCTTCCATCCTGGGCTTATGACTGTCAAAGCAAAAATTAAGCACATAAAAGAAACTTTATTCAAGGTTACTGCAGTAAGAGAGACAGGCTGAAACCGAATGAGTTCTGTTCCACTGAAACAAAGGGTTGGAATGTTTTTTAAGAACTGGGATGGTGGGTGGAGAGGATCATAGGGCACCCTTGTTTGTTAACTGACCACAAGGAAAGGAAAAGTAAACTTTCTGTATCCTCATGGCAGGAAGTGGTTTTACACTTTGGAACAGGATGTCCACGGGAAGTTAGACTGCCATCCTCCCCCAGAAACTAGGACATAAGAGAACTGTCTCCCTTGATGTTTATATTTCAAAGGGATAGCTCCCAGGTCCTTGAGAAAATTAGTACAGGGTTGTAAAAATTGGTTAAGAGGCTTTTAAAAAAGATTTACATCTCAAAGAAGCAGAGGAAGGGTTGCAATTACAAATTTTCAGAAGTAAATGCTCTAAGAAAAGGGAAGCCCATCTGAAGTTTAGTTAAGCTGAAGGAATAAGGCCATTTGGGTCCTGATAGTGCATGTTCGGTAAAGAATATGCTTGCAATGTGGGAGAATTGGGTTCAATTCCTGGGTTGGGAAGATCCCCTGGAGGAGGGCAGGACAACCCACTCCAGTATTCTTGCCTGGAGAATCTCCATGGAGAGAGGAACCCAGTGGGCTACAGTCCATGGGGTCGCAAAGAGTCGGATACGACTGAGCACATTTACACAGTCAGACACACAGGACGCATTTACAGAGGTCTGAATGAGAGTGGTGCAAGGACATCCTCACCCCACTTGTTACTCAGATTCCTGACTTTCCCCTGGTCTGCTCATGACACTACACAAGTCCTGCTTTTCGTTTGAAAATACGCAAGTACTCCTCCTTCCTCTGCTCACATATCTTGCTTCTTCCCACCTTAGTTTGCTGGAGGATATTCCCTTTATAAGTCAGTGATCCTCTTCTCTTGCTTTCTTCCTGAACTTTTAGTCCTCATTTTTCCTCTTCTGCTTCCTTCTTCCCAGGCGTGGGTCATCTCTTGGCTCCCTTCCAGTTCTGATTCTCTATCAATCTCTGGCTCTCTCTCAGAGTCCACTCAGGAAGAAGTAAGTACGGTGCACCAGTGCAATAAAGAGTCTAGCTCTTCTCAGATGTTCATAAAAGGCAGCATTTGAAAAGATTTTCTCCAACTAGTGCCACAGGAGTAGCAGAGTGAATTGCAGATGAACAGGGGTTACAGAATTTGTAACATTCTGTGTATCTTTGAGTAAGCCTAATAATTTCTCTAAGCTTCACTGCATTTCTTTGCGAAATAGGATTAATATAATTATTGACCATAAGAGTTAACTAAGGTAGCGGATATAAATCCACAGTGTCAAGTATTGAATATTTAGTAAATTATCACTACTTTGAAAAAAAAGTCTTTGCTTACATAATGGTAATATTAATAACTGTGTTGAAAAGAGCCATGGTAACATTTTCTCAGGTGGAATGTGTGATAGATCTGCCCGCCAAAGTAGGTGTGGTATATTTGTGTTACATCAATTTAGATAAAACTAAAGTTCCCAGAATTCCCATTCCTGAGTAATTCTAAATCACTGGGGCACTGTGAGGCATTTCACAGGAGCAGTGATGGGTGGAAATGGAACAACAGACATGTTCTTCATACCTAGAAGGTGAGTGCAGGGCATGAGTGCAGCCTGCTGCATGCTGCAGCTGATCTACTGATTCACGTACAGCTCCTGTTGCATTTCCGCCTCATGTTTCTCTAACTCCTGGATCCAGACGTGATTGGTTCTTTGATGAAGGATGCAGGACATCTCCACCATCACAGTAGGAGCGTGGAGGCAGTGAGAGACTGCACGGGGCACTAGTCCTTTCTGCTCATCCTTATAGGTTCCAACTTCTCCATGCTTCCAGATTTCCCATCTGTCTTCTCTTTCTAATTGCCTGTCTGCAGATTTAGGCTCTAGTACCAGAAAGAAGCGGGTGGAATAGTTTCACGTCAGCTCTTTAACTTGCTTTCCTAAATTTGACATAAAGTCAAATCCCCGATTCATCTTCTAATGTATCTAATCTGTCGTATTGCTTTTGCTTCTCTAATAGAACCTTGTCAGATGTAACAGGCAGTGAGTTTCATCAGAGACCAACATAGATCAAGCTTGATACCTCTCAGCTATTAGGACAGTTCAGTAAAAGACTATCATTTTCCGGGGCATAAGAAGTGAGGCTCTGTGCTCAGACCTTCAAGTTCTCCTTGCTTATGGAGTGTGTGAAAATATATCTATTTATAGTTATAACTCCTTTGAATCAAACTAATTCTAAGATGGTGTTTTCAACTCCTTCAATGATTACAAGCTATAATGATAGCCTTTCCTAATGTGGTGACAAAATACCACATAATTTTGCAGATGTTGCTTACTTTGGAAATTTCTAATACAGGCATTGCATGATTTGTAGAAATCAGTGTATGTCAAACTGCCAATTTTCACATTTTGAACATAACATGTAAAAATAGTACCTTGTACAAGATAAGATATGCAATATAAAATATAATAATAATAATTAAAAAAAAAAAAAAAACTTGAGTGGAAATACAAGCTCGGAGAGACAGTTGGATGTAGTAGTTTAGAATGTAAAACAGTACCACACAATTTGGAGTGTTGCTTATTAGCTCTGAGCTTGCTAATTATGTGATGTTGGGTGATTACTTGGCCTGTGCTTCAGTTGCCTCATCTACTGTCCCAGGGCATGATGGGAGTGGTTCTGATAAATGTGCAGCTCTTGGAGTAGTGCATGGCACGGTGCAGGCAGAAGCTTTGGGGACTGATTCTTCCTTATGAAGGAGACACTATTTGTTTTCCCATTCCATGAGGGCAGGGATCACATCTGTCTGCTCTTGTGTCCCTTACCTGACCCATTGAAGGTGTGTGTTGCGGTGCCCCGCCCAGATCCCTCTTCGGGATGCAGGTACTCACTCTTGTGACTCCTGGGATGTCACCTCTTGGGGCCCATGACTGAGTCTGTCACTAGGAATTGCCTTGGGTCAAAGGGAGATGGCAAGATTAAGCTCCTCCCCGGGTGGAAATCCATATCCAATGACTGGTGGGAGTGGGGTACAAAGGACAGGCTCCCTTGTGAGGCAACCGTGAAATGCTCCCCTGGGGTCGGCTGAGTTGGAGCCTCTGTTGTGTCTACATCTCAGTTCAACGCTGCTCTTTCCTCTCTCTAGTCCTGCTGTTCTCACTTCCTGCCCAGGTGTTGTTCCCAAGAGCACTCTTGGATAATCCTACACACAGGCCTTCATTTCAAAACCTGTTTAAAGGGGGTATAAGAGAAAACTTTTAGGGGTAATTGATGGTGGTGGTGGTTTAGTCACTAAGTCACCTCCAACTCTTGCAGCCCCATGGACTGTTACCTGCTTTGCTCCTCCGTCCATGGGATTTCCCAGGCAAGAATACTGGAGTGGGTTGCCATTTCCTTCTCCAGGGGATCTTCCCAACCCAAGGATCTAACAGCTTTTCCTGCATCTCCTGCAAATCCTGCAGGCAGATTCTTTACTGACTGAGCCCCAGGGAAGCCCCCAGGAGTAATTGAAGTGTTCATTACATTGCTTTTGCTGATGGTTAAATGCAGGGAGAATGGGGACAACAGACATCAAAATGTGTCAAATTGTTCAATTTAAATATATGTGGTTTATTGTATGTCACTTATAGTTTAATAAGGAAAAAATCAGAGGGACAGTGGGAGAAAAAATAAGTGCATTTTGGTCACATCCTACCAGTAGCACTTTTCTAATGTATTGTTTCCTCTTCTTCTCAGGATGTTCTTACCTACGAACCTTATTGTTCACCATGTCAAATTCCTCTTTACTCCTTCGTGTATTGTTTTAGTCATTCATTCTCTTGAACAGACATTCTCTGAGCACCCTCCATGCCCAGATCCTTTTCTATGAATAGGTACTTGGGATAAAAAGACAAACTAGGCAGTCTTTCTCCCCGTTGAGTCCATTGCCCCATGGAGGAGACTGAACTGGAGGCAATTCCAATGATAACTTCGGCATTCACGACCCTCTTAGGTTGGCTTCAGCCTGTGCCAGCAGAAGTAGCACATGTTTATGACACAAAATATGACAGGTACAGAACAAAATAAAGAAGGAAATATGATCACACTCCAGTGCACTTACAATTACTTACCTATAATTTTATCCTACGTTTTCTCCCATATCACCAAATTTTTACAGAAATGATTTTTCACTAGGAAAATTATTTTGTTCCATGACTATGTACATTATGTTTTAACTGTTCTCTCATATAACATCTCTTTGGGGGCTTTTGTTCTCATCGTCACCCATGTTTCTTTGTCATTATTGTCAGAGATGTCTGGAAAAGTCCTGCAACAGATCCAGTGATCTGTGCCCACCTTTCGGGTTCCCTGGGCCCTTTCTCTTACCCGTGCTTCTACTGATTTGATTTGTAACACTTCCCACATCTTCTTGAGCTTTCTTGCCCTAAATCACTTCATTTCCTCTCTTTCTATTTTAATGGCATGGTATGAAAGGAGCACAACTGCCCACTGGGAGCTGGGTACAGCTGTGAGGGCCAGAGGCAGGGAGAAGGAGCTGATGACCTCAACCAGTGGCTAAAATTGTCATTCATTTGCTCTCCAGAAGTGCTCACCATCTCACTGGCAAAGGGGGACTTTCCCTGTTAGACTTCTTTAGGGTCACCAGGAGACCAAACGAGACATAGCAGGATTTCTAATCCCAGTCACTTTGCTGGTAGTTGATCATTATTTTGGGTGTCCCGCAACTCCATACTCATCCATAAAGGACTTCTAAAGGATTTCAAAGAAGAGATAACAAGGGCAATAGAGGGAAAAAATCATTAGTCCATATGTTTGGTAAAAGGTATCAAATCTGAATGATCGCTATAGATGTTTTAAATAGGGAAATTAGAAAAAGAATTTCCTTGGGAGCCATGAACATCCAGAGAAACCAAGTGTGAGAAACTGGAAGATAATTATTTTGGTTGGCCTCTTCTACTGTAATGCTGTGTTTGAACTTTAATCAGTGGTTAAAGATTTGGAAAAGGGCACTTGTGCCAGGACAGAAAACCTAAGAGAAAATCACTTTGTGATGCTGAGAAGCGAATGTTCATAAATTAATAATACCAACAATAATAACTAAACAATATAAAATAAAGCCTAAAAACATTGCAAACGTTAGATATTTCTTTGTAGTCTTTACGCATATTGCTGTGTATTATCTCATTTAATCCTCATACAACCCTATGAGAAAGGCACTTTCCCTTCTAACTATGAGGAAATAGGAGGACAGAAAGGCTGTATCACTTGCCCGAGGTTGCAATGCTGGTAGTGAGCTAGAATCCCTACTGGGGTCTGGTTGATTTCATAGTCTATGTTGTCAACTCATTTTCTTTAATCTCAAGGGAGAGACCATTCCTCTCTGGCTCTCTTTCCAAGAGCTTGGCAAACTGAGAAACCTAGGAGAGCTGTAGGCATGGACTTTGCAAAATTGTCCTTTTGCTATTGATTTTTGATGTTGTTGCCTTGTAGTTAGAGAATTTGCTGTTCCATATCAGTTGCTTGGTAGAAACTTCCTTTGTGGTTCAGAACATGGTCAATTTTTGTGAATTATCCATATGTACTTGAAAATAAAGCATCTACTCTATTTGTAGGGTACATCTGCTGGATCGATATTGTTTATTTTGCTGTTCAAGTCTGCCTGCTTGATCTATCAGCTTCCAAGAGAGATGAGTTGAAATACCCATGGTGATTCTTTGATCAATTTCTCATCTTAAATCTATTTAGTTTTCTTTTACATTTTGAGACTGTGTAGTTCATTTATACTAGATCTGGATTGTCCTATCTTCCTGGTGAATTTTAAATTTCATCATTAAGTAAGATCCTGTTTTATCCCTAAAGATGCATTTTTCCTTGGTATAATTTGATATCACTACTATCATAGCATGTTTCTGTTAATATTTTCTTACTTTATCTTTCTTTACAAACTTTAAGAAATATTATAATAACAGGACTCTGTGTGTGTGTGTGTGTGTGTGTGTGGTGGGGTGTTTGCTTGCTTCAGTTATTTCTGAAGTTTATGCAGAGCAGCAAAAAGGCAATAATAGCTAAAACATCCCAAAGGAAAAAATGTGGTCCAGGGGATTAGCGTAGCAGATATCAAGATTTATCTTAAAGCTATAAATGTAATTTAGTGAGTTATTGGTATATGGATATAAAAACAGGCCAATGAATCTGAATAGGAAATCCAGAAATAGACTTTGTTTTCAGATAAACTGCAGTTGCAAATCAGTGGGTGAAAGGATAAGGTTTTCAATAAATGATACTGGGCTCATTTACATACTAAAATATATAATCAATTTCCTTTCTGAAATATGACAACAAATACAGATAAAAGTTTAAACCATATAACTTTAGGAGACAATGTTGCAAAATGTATTATGCCTTTGGGCTAGAAAATGACTTAAAAGGTGGCAGCATTTCCAAACTAAATGGAAAAACTGTTACATTTTGCTACAATTTATAAAAGTAAAATTACTACAATTTGCAAAAGCAAAATTAATGTTTTTGTTCATCAAAACCTGGTATAAATAAAATTAGAGAGTATTTACAATACATGTCGGAGAAGGCAATGGCACCCCACTCCACTACTCTTGCCTGGAAAATCCCATGGATGGAGGAGCCTGGTGGGCTGCAGTCCATGGGGTTGCTAAGAGTCAGACACGACTGTGTGACTTCCCTTTCACTTTTCACTTTCATGCATTGGAGAAGGAAATGGCAACCCACTCCAGTGTTCTTGCCTGAAGAATCCCAGGGACAGAGGAGCCTGGTGGGCTTCCATCTATGGGGTCGCACAGAGTGGGACACAACTGAAGCGACTTAGCAGCAGCAGCAGCAACCATACATGTACTTGACAAAGAATTAATATCTAGAATATATAAATAACTTCTCAAGAACTCAGTAGGACAATGGACAAAAGATAAACTGATATAGCACAGAAGAGGAACCTTAAACTGGCCAATAAGCATATGGAATGATGATCAGACTTCCCTGGTGTTCCAGTGGTTAAAATCAGCCTGCCAATGCAGGGGACACGGGTTTGATCCCTGGTCCAGGAAGATCCCACATGTCATGGGCCAACTAAACCCATGCATCCCAACTACTGAGTCCACATGCTGCAACAAGAGAAACCACCGCAGTGAGAAACCCTTGCACAGCAGCTAGAGTAGCCCCCACTTTCTGCATCTAGAGAAAGCCCATTTGCAGCAACCAAGACCCAGAGCATCCAAAAAAAATAAATAGTTAAAATGATGATCAACCTTATTAGTAATCAAACAATTGCAAATTACTAGCACAATAAATACCATTTTATACCCATCAGTTAGTAAAAATTAAAACAATTGAAAACATCACATTTTGTAAAGAACTTACCATACCTTATAATCCAGCAATTCCACTCCTAGGCGTATACCCTAAAAAGACTTGTTTTTGTGCACCATGTGACTTGCATAAGGCTTTTCATAGCAACAATGTCTGTATTCATAAAAATCAGAAATTACCCAAATGTCTGCCATTCAGAATGAGCAAATAAATTTTGGTGTAATGATTTAGTAGAATACTAGATAGCAGGAATTCTTTAAATCTGTGACAGCTCTGTTGCATGGAATACTGTAACTCTATAATAGGGGGTTATGTCCGATATGACCCTGGATTCCTAAAGGGATCTTAGAACCCCAGCTCCCAATCCCTGGAGCCTATGTATGGTCCCACACTCCCTTAATCCTCCATGACAGTACCTTCCCTTACTGCTTTGACTGTTCATTTCTGACCATTGGGGATTTCCTTTTGTTTCTTTGACACTGAACTTTGTGAAAGAATTTTACATTTTGTGAAGAATTTCACACATTTCTATGATTTCATAGGAGGTTTCTCTGCACCAACAGTATCACAAGAAGCCACTACCACCCATCTGTACTGACTCTGCCTGTTCAAGAATTCAGTGCCTTGCTAAATTGTGTTGCTTTGCCTAAGTTCGGCAGTTTTGTCTGCTAGCAGACAGGAATATGTTCTTCATGAAATCTTTTTAGAGTTCTTTTTTTTTTTTTAAATTTATAAGTTTGTTTCTCTTACTGAAAAAAGACATAAAAAGCCTGCAATTTAGAAATATTATTATTTCCCCTTTCTTTTAGACTTAGCACTGTTATTTCCACACAAGCCTATATGATGACTTACCACAATAAAGGCATTTTTAAAAAGCCTTTACTTATATCAGGTATCTTGGTGCATTTGAAGAACCATTTTCAGCTCTTCTAGATGGCTGAATGTAGACTTGTGAAAGGAGACCAGGAATGACAGCAGAGATATTCTTAATTTACAGTCTGTAAAATCAAGATGTTAGAATGCAGTCATAAGCTTGAACATTTGCCCTGCCGAGCAGCGCCAAAAAATTGATGCTTTTGAACTGTGGTGTTGGAGAAGAATCTTGAAAGTCCCTTGGACTGCAAGGAGATCCAACCAGTCCATTCTGAAGGAGATCAGCCCTGGGTGTTCTTTGGCAGGACTGATGCTAAAGCTGAAAGTCCAGTACTTTGGCCACCTCATTCAAAGAGTTGACTCATTGGAAAGACTCTGATGCTGGGA
>NW_011494775.1:2610402-2612837 GCF_000754665.1 Bison bison bison | reverse complement strand
GGGAGGGATTGGGGGCAGGAGGAGAAGGGGACAACAGAGGATGAGATGGCTGGATGGCATCGCCAACTCGATGGACATGAGTTTGAGTGAACTCCGGGAGTTGGTGATGGACAGGGAGGCCTGGCGTGCTGCGGTTCATGGGGTTGCAAAGAGTTAGACATGACTGAGTGACTGAACTAACTGACTGACTCCTCCCCTTTATATTTTTCCTTCACCTCCTCCCCCTTCTTCTATTTGCATTAAGATTTTTTTTAATGCAGTCTAAAATCTAAAACTCTTGGAAAAGGCTAGATCACAGAACACATTAACCTGGGAAATAATGTAAGTCTAGTCTTTCTAGGGAAGCATTTTTGAGACATCACTGATATAATAAACTCCTTTTCATTTGACATTTCATTCCAAATTTGGTGTGTCAAATGCTGAAACTCTCTCATTTCCTTATGTATGTGTGCATACTAGGTCACTTTAGTTGTGCCCTACTCTTTGCGACCCTATGGAGCATAGCCTTCCAGGCTCCTCTGTCCATGAAATTCTCCAGGAAAGAATACTGGAGTAGGTTGCGATGACCTCCTCCAGGAGATCGTCCTGACCCAGGAATTGAACCTGTGTCTCTTAAGTCTCCACATTGGCAGGCGGATTCTTTACCACTAGTGCCACCTGGGAAGCCCCTCATTTCCTTATACTCAGTCTCTAATCTTTCTCCACTGTTACTTTTTTTATGGTATAATATCACTTGAAGATAAACTGGGATAAGTTAAAAATGTGTACTGTAAACCCCAAAGAAACCACTAAAACAGCAAAGCAAGAGTTAACAGCTAATAAGCCAGCAAAGGAAATATAACTATGTTATGAAAAAATAATCCAAAAAATTCAGAAAAAGAAGAAAAGCAAGTAAAGAACAAAGAGGACAAATAGAAGTCAAAAAGCAAGATAACTAAACCCCAATGGATTAATTATCATATTAAATGTAGCTAGTCCAATAAAGCAGAGATTGTAAGACTGAATAAAAAGCATGGTCCAATAATACACTGCTTACAAGAAATGTAAAGACACAAATAGATTAAAAGTAAATGAATGGGAAAATATGTATCTTAGTAATAATAGTCCAAAGGAAGCTGGAATGACAATATTAACATCAGGCAAAATGTATTTCAGAACAATGAATATTACCATGGATAAAGGATAAAGAAGGTAATTTCATAATGATAAGTAGGTCAATATATCAGGAAGACACAACAATCCTAAATGTTTTTGTTATGCCTAACAACACAGCTTCAAAACACTTGGCAAAAACTGATGAAACAGCAGGAAGAATAAATAAAACATAATTATTGACAGAGATTTTAGTACTCCCACTTGAACACACAGGCAAAAATTCCTCAGTGACAGTAGTCTTGAACAGCACTATCAACCAACCTAACTTGACTGGTATTTATATAGCTCTTTCAATACCAATAGCATACACATTATTTTCAAATGCATAAAGAACATTTACCAAGATAGACTACTGGGCCATACAGTAAGTCTCAATAAATTTAGAAGGATTACAATATGATCTCTGATAATAATAGAATTAAATTAGAAATCAGTAACATAAAGATCTATGGGAAATCCCCAAATAGTCGAAAGCTGAATAACATACTTCCAAATAACAGGGATCAAAGAAGAAATTTAAAGAGAAATTTGAAAATATTTTGAAATTTATTAAAAAAAAAGACACTGAGAGAATTTGTGGGATGCTGCTAAACAGTATTTTATTTAGTGCTATTTATTGCACTAAATATCTGTACAAGAAAAAAGAAAACTCACACATCAGTGATCTTAGCTACCACCTTAAAAACAAAAGCATTTTAAAAGAGCGAATTAATTTTTCACCATTGAGGATAATGTTTGCTGTGGGTTTGTCATATATAGCTTTTATTATGTTGAGGTATGTTCCTTCTATTCCTGCTTTCTGGAGAGCTCTTATCATAAATGGATGTTAAATTTTGTCCTCTAAAGTCAGGAACAAGACAAGGGTGCCCACTTTCACCATTACTATTCAACATAGTTTTGGAAGTTTTGGCCACAGCAATCAGAGCAGAAAAAGAAATAAAAGGAATCCAAATTGGAAAAGAAGAAGTAAAACTCTCACTGTTTGCAGATGACATGATCCTTTACATAGAAAACCCTAAAGACTCCACCAGAAAATTACTAGAACTAATCAATGATTATAGTAAAGTTGCAGGATATAAAATCAACACACAGAAATCCCTTGCATTCCTATACACTAATAATGAGAAAACTGAAAGAGAAATTAAGGAAACAATTCCATTCACCATCGCAACGGAAAGAATAAAATACTTAGGAATATATCTACCTAAAGAAACCAAAGACCTATATATAGAAAACTATAAAACACTGGTGAAAGAAATCAAAGAGGACACTAATAGATG
>NW_011494775.1:2588074-2609651 GCF_000754665.1 Bison bison bison | reverse complement strand
CAAACAGTACAGCCACTATGGAGAACAGTGTGGAGATTCCTTAAAAAACTGGAAATAGAACTGCCTTATGATCCAGCAATCCCACTGCTAGGCATACACACTGAAGAAACCAGAAGGGAAAGAGACATGTGTACCCCAATGTTCATCGCAGCACTGTTTATAATAGCCAGGACATGGAAGCAACCTAGATGCCCATCAGCAGATGAATGGATAAGAAAGCTGTGGTACATATACACAATGGAGTATTACTCAGCCATTAAAAAGAATACATTTGAATCAGTTCTAATGAGATGGATGAAACTGGAACCTATTATACAGAGTGAAGTAAGCCAGAAAGAAAAACACCAATACAGTATACTAACGCATATATATGGAATTTAGAAAGATGGAAACAATAACCCTGTGTACGAGACAGCAAAAGAGACACCAATGTATAGATCAGTCTTATGGACTCTGTGGGAGAGGGACAGGGTGGGGAGATTTGGGAAAATAGCATTGAAACATGTATAATATCATGTATGAAACGAGTCGCCAGTCCAGGTTCGATGCACGGTACTGGATGCTTGGGGCTGGTGCACTGGGACAACCCAGAGGGAGGGGAGGGGAGGGAGGAGGGTGGAGGGTTCAGGATGGGGAACGTGGGTATACCTGTGGCGGATTCATTTCGATATTTGGCAAAACTAATACAATATTGTAAAGTTTAAAAATAAAATAAAATTAAAAAAAAATAAAAGAGCGAATTAAACTAAAGTAAGAAGAAGGAAGGAAGTAATAAAATTCAAAGCAGAAATCAATGAAAGAAAACAAAAAAGAGAGAGAAATAAAAATGAAATAAAATACATGTATTTGAAATAATCAATAGAATTAAGCCTGTAGCCAGATTAATCAGAGGAAAAGAAGGCATATATTAATGGTATCTGGTATGAGAGAAATGACATTACTACAGGTTCTATAGCTATTTAAAAGGATAATATGGGAATGTTATCAACAGGTTTATGCTTATAAACCTGACGGCTTAGATGAAATGGACAAATTTCTCAAAAGACTCAAAATATCAATGCTCACTCAATAAGAAACAATAAACTTGTATAACTCTACAAAAGATACTGAATTTTTACTTTAAAACTTTCTCATAAAGAAAAGTTAGTGCTTGGATGGCTTTCTGGTGAATTCTACCAAACATTTAAGGAAAAAAGTTGTACTAATTTTACATGAACTCTGAGAAAACTGATGAGGAGGAAACACTTCTCAACTAGTCTCTAAGGCTAGCATTAACTGGTTAGCAAAGCAAGTTCTCTTGTTAGAGAGAGTCACAACTTTATAAATTTATTTGTCTAAATAAATAAATAGTCTAAAAATGGAAACCACCCAAATGTCTATCAATAGGCAAAAGGATAAGTGTACTGTACTATATCTATCTAATGGAATATTACTTAGCAACGAAAATAACAAACTATGGATACACACTATTGTGACTCTCGAAATAATTATGCTTGAAATAAATGCAGTTTTTACTGTATGTCAATTATGACTCAATAACAGTGTAAAAAAACAATTTGGAGAGATTATTTTCATCCTCAATATACTCATTAAGAAATTGATGTTTAGAGGTTATGTTGCTTATTGTCACATGCTCACATAGGGGAAAAAAAATCTAGCTTATGTGCTTTGCGTACTTTAACTCAATCCTTATGTCAACTCATGAGGATATGTTTTCTTTGTTACATTTTACAAAATAGAGAGAGAGAGAAAGATGGAATATAAGTAACTTGCCCATGGTCACATGATTTGCAGTTAAACTAGGCTCTGAACCCATATCCCTTAGCTTCCAATGCCTGTGTCTTCTTGACATCTTTGGGCTCTAGACATGATCCCCAAGTTATTACATTTTAAAAAGAAAGAAGAATCACCACTAAACCTTGAGAATTTCATTCCTAAAAAAAAAAGCCTTTGGCTTTAGGCAGAGAGGCATGTCTGAATCCTCCCCAACACATGATGAATGTTTATGTGGGCAAGGCTCTCTGTTTTATATTCCTGAGATGGTGCGCAATTTCCCACAGCCTCACTACACCTCCAGCCTTTCTTTGTCATTCAGAAATGCATTTCAGAAGTGGGTCAGTGAGAGTGAGGCCTTGTTCATTTAACTTTTTTAAAGCAAATATGTATAAACTTCACTAATTAAAAGTAACAGCTAACATTTGTTGAATGCCAGATACTCTCAGCACTTTTATATATATATATATATATATATATATCTCGTCCTATTGTCCTACTTCTCCTCAAGATGTGTAAAAGGCAGGTATTGATATTATCTTTTTTTAAAAAATAAATGAAGAAACTGAAGCTCAAGGAGGTTAAGTCACTTTTCCAAGGTCATGCAGCAGATCAGAGGAGAAACCTAGGATAATAGTTGAATTCCAGAATGTGCTTATCATCTATGCCAAACTGCCCTCTAGTATTTTAACTCTTGCTTAAACTATTTCCCCTAAGTGATCTGAAATATTCATGATAGTATATTGTGGCAACCCAGGTTGTTTGATGTCTATCATTGAAAGAACCTTGATGGCCCACAAATCCCAACAGTCCTCAAATGGAACTCCACACACCTGGCAACATACTGCAGGCTCCTTAGGAGGAGGAGGTCTGGAGCATCAGTTTGATTAAGAAGAGCTAGCTAGCCAGGAGAGGTGGAACATGAGTGGCCCCTTTGGAATCACTGACTCTATCAATTGTTGGCATGGATTCAGGGAACAGAGCAAATGGACATCATATCTGTAAAAGCTTGGCAAAGGATATCAGCATCTTTCCTGTCCTCTGTGTGTACACTCCTTCAAAGTGAGCGATCTAGGTTCCCAAATTGGAGAAAGGCAAGGAGAGCTGGATTGCCTCTGTCAGAATGACAGAATGCCCAGCCTCAGCTCTGCGCTGCTTCTGGAACTGAACTCAACTTCTATAACATTAAAGAAAAAAAAACACTACAATTAATAATGAATATGCAGTCAACACATAATGAAAGTATAATAAAACCATGCCAGAAAATTATTTTTAGAGCATTAAGAGTTAATTACCAGATGTATGATAGGAAGCCGTCTTTTTCAAACTTATGTTTTGTTTTCAGTGGTGGGGCTCATTTTCAAACAAGATTGCACACATTTTAAGATGGATAAAATCTTTTGATTAATACAGATTGATTTTATATTTATACATTTACACAGTCAATCAAGGGCTTCCCAGGTGGCTCAGTGGTACAGAATCTGCCTGCTAGAGCAGGAGATGCAGGAGACGCAGGTTCAGTCCCTGGGCTGGGAAGGTCCTCTGAAAGAGAAAATAGCAACCCACTCCAGTTGCCTGGAGGATCCCAAGGATAAAGGAGCCTGGTGGACCACAGTCCACAGAGTCACAAAGAGTGGGACATGACATAGTGACTGCATAACAACACCACCACAGTCAATCAACGTGGCCACTTTGATGAACATAAATATTTGCAATTGGATGTTTTGGTTGTGCTCCCAGACTCACACTTACTTCAGCCTCTTATGAACCTGAAAGTAAACCTTGGGACTTTTTACATCAATACAGAATGTTGTGGGTTAGTTTGGAAGCGACAGGTTTTGACCAAAAGGGTTGAATGATCCTGAGAGGGGAGCAGTTTTCTGTGACTGGAAAATACAGAAAAAGCCTACAGCAGGGGTCGGTACTGGAATGGGTCTTGGAGGTGGGGAAAGGATTGCTGGTGAAAGGCAGGAGAATGGCCTGGAGGTTCACATGGACTGTCTGCCTCTTCTCTGCCCTCTTGCACTCTGGGACCTGACGTAGGTGGGTTCTGGCAGTTGGTACTGGTTGAGCAAGAGTCTGTTGTTCGTGTGCGAACTCCTCCCTGCAGTCCCTTGGCCCCTTCAGGCCAGGGTCTGTGACTCATTCTTCTTGGTCCTGTGTTACTGTCTGTACTTGGTTAGGTGCTCAGTGTTCTTACTTAATGAATAGGCTCCCAGGTAAGGGAGACGGTCACAAGGTATGAATCAAGAGTTCATTTCTCCCCAGTTTCAAAAGGATGATTAAGTCAGGCCCAAGGGTGCCATTTTCCCTTGGCTAGCAAACCGTTTCTGGGAGCTGTGCTGTGAATTCACAGGGGCTCACTGGGACTCAGTTTCATTTGGGAGCAGCCTGGAAAATGAGCAACACATAGGTGTGAACCACCTGCTTAGACTCTATCCATACAGACCCCCTGAAGTAGACATTTTGATCAACTGAAGTGCTGATTCTCTTTTTGCAAATTTCTTTATAATCATCCCAGAACATTTCACAGGCACTTTGCTCTCAACTCTTCAAGTCACTACCATATCTCATCTCATTCTCCAAATGAATACATCGAACTCCTTCTTAGGTGCCGGATACTGGACTTGGTGCTTCAGGAACACCCAAAAGTTGGTGGTGTGGTGGGGACACAGGCAACAGAAAGGGATAAGACAAATCAGCATCATCGGTTTAACTGCAGTAGGGAGCTGTGACAAGGTACAGAATGACTAATTGCCAAGTGAATTATCCTGACAATTGATGCTCTGAGGCTTCAGAAGAGGAAGGCAGAAGTTGTCAGGGAATTTACAAGCATGCAGGAACTGAAGAGGAGTGTGGGGCCTGGGAAAGCTTTAACACTGGTGGTGTATGAGACAGGCCGATGAGAAACGTGGAAAGGCATTGCATACTCCCTAGTCAACCGGCAATGGGCAAGCTGGTTTGGAAACAAACAGAAAAGGAAACCGTTTTTTAATTTTTTTAACTGGGCATTAAACATCATCAACAACAACAATAACATAATGTCAGTGAACATTTACTGAACAAATAGTTCTTATTAAACACTGAGCTAAACACAATGATTCTAATCTCAGTTCATTCCTACAAAACTTCGTGAGGAAATCAGGACTCTGCTAGCCAATGCAGTAGCTTTGAGGAATGAGAAGATGGCAGACACCTCACGGGAACGTGACTTGGAGTGACTGGACAGCACTGTGCAGTGTACAAGTACTAACAGTACCGGCGGCAGAAAGGATCATCATGTTTGCGGGCAACCAGGAGCAGGCTCCGTGCTGAGCGCTTCACACACGCAGTAACTTTCTTACCCCTCTTACCCCTCTTACACCCATGAAGTATGTGCTATTCGTTTCCCCATTCCAGGCAATTCCACTTTGTGGGGGTTGATGCCTCTACAGTAAGTTGGAGCCAATTATGAAGGGTCTTGACTGTAGGTTTGGGAAATAGGGACTTATTTGGTTGGCTTAGGAGGCTTTTACTCTGGTTACTTGGTGAATTCCTCATAAGGTTGTTCCGTTGCCTGGACCTCCAAGGCCTAGCCAGACAGGCTTCCTCCCCCACTTACTGTATTCTTGCCGAGAGCCTGTCCACCCATTCGTCTCTCTGCCCGTTCTCTCTGGGGTCCACCCTTCAGCTTCCTGCTTCTCATCATCGCAGTCACCGGGCTCTCTGGGTGCCCCCACCTCAGGCTGGGGCAGTGGGCTCTTCGGTCCCTGTGCACAGGAGCCCCACTAAGGCAGGGGTAATGTCACTGCTTTGGCCCCCACAGCACTAAGCACAGACCTTTGGACTAACAGCAGTTGTGTAGATATTTTTTGAGGAACCCCCTTCTCTTTCCATTTTCTCAGTTTAAAGAGTACCACCTCTTTGGTTGGTCTGGCTTATGGTACTTGTAGCTGCAAACTTTATGTTCCTGCCTTACAAGTGTCCATGTGTATCGGAACTTTCACACACTGTTTTCCTGGTCCCTCTGATGCTCAGCTTCTCTTGCTATTTCTTGACTGCTGTTTATCTTTCAGCACTGGCTGCCAGACCATTGGATGTAATTTGTAGAATTGTACTTTTGTTCCCTGGTTGGAATCATTGCTGGGTATCAATTGGGTTTTAGACCCCAGTCCTTCAGGCAGGAGGGATATGATTTTGGCTCCTCTCTTCCAGGCTGGCTGTACTAAGCAAACTATCTGCAGAAGAGGGGCCTTGGCACTTCTTGGCCTAGGTAAGGCTCTTGTTTTAGCTGGTCCACACTTGTGTCGCCATCCTTGGGGTTATAAGATTGGACTCCTTCTGTATTTATTAGTACGTAGCCACTGCTCCAAGCCCTTCATAGGCTTCCATGCCACCCTGCTTGCCCTGGCATTGTGCCCGAGATCTCCTAAATCTCTCCCAATCCAGAAACTGAAGGGTTAATGCTCAGCACGGCAGAGCCCTAAGACTGGCTGTAGTTCTGCATGGCTAGTCCTGGGCCAAACAGGTTGTTCAGTATTTTGGATCTCACTCTTGCTTTCTTGCCAAGTAAAGCCCAGCCTTCCTTCTACCATGAAGATAGGAGGCACATTTTCATTAGAAGAGAAAACTTACATTCTGAGTGAAACGGGGGCTGTCCTTCAGTAGGTACTCACTTGTTACCAGGTTCTGTGCTAAGCACTTCATCTGAAGCATTTTGTTTCATTCTCACAAAAATCCTTGGGAGGCCCCTAACAATATTATGCCTATTTTGTGCTTGAGAAAAAAAAGGATCATAGAGGTGACGAACTTGCCAATACTAGCAAATAGCAAAACTGGAATTTGAACCCATGGCTGTCAGGCTGCCAAGCGCATGTACTGCTGAAAAATAGCCCTTATTTCAGTCCACTCATCAGGGTGGACCTCAAGGAAGACCTTCTTCAGTCATATCACTCCTTTTTGACTGCTTTGATTCTGGTGGGCATGCTTGATGAAATGCTCCAGGTCACCTCTCATCAGGATTTGGCAGAGTCCCTCTTACTATCATCTGAGTGATATTATTCCATCTATTTGGCCAGGCTACATGTAGTGGAGTCCTTAAAATAATGTCTTCTTGTGTCTATACCACTTTGCAATGTGACTTGCTGTCTCAGCCATCAAGAGGTGGAATCTGTTTCTCTACCCGTTGACACTGGATTGACCCTGGGGCTTGCTTTGACTAAGAGGAATGTAGTAGAAGTGATATTCTGAAATTTTGCAACCCAGACCTTTAACAGGCCTTGTGGCTTCCACTTTTACTTTCAAAACCCAATCATCATGTAAATAAATCCAGGCCATCTTGCTCCAGAGAGCCCACTTGGAGCACAAGGTCACCTGGAAAGGAACTGAGGCACCCCTGCCCTCTGCCAGCACCAAGTTCCCAGGCTTGAATGAAGCTTTCTTGGATTTTTGCTGCTAACTGAGTCTTCCCAGCTGATTCAGTGTGGAACAAACCCAAGTTATCCACACAGAGCTCAGCCAACCCATATTGTGAACTTCAGCATGGCTGTTGTTTTAAATGAGTTTTGGAGTAGTATGAGATACAGCAGTAGATAAGTGATGCAGTATATAAGGGGAGAGGCAAATTCTATGAAAAGTCAAAGCCTAAAAAAATCATTTATAATTGTTTATAACTTTTTATAAAGTAAATAGACTTTACAACAATTCCACCATTCATTCTTGGCTGATAATTAAACAATTTATTACACACAAAAAAGTCATAAACAACTAGAGAAATCAAAGAAGACCTTCATCTGTGAAAATTATTAAACCATTTGGTACACAACATCTCTCCAAAGTCAACAGCTAAAGAGCCAGAATAAAGGTTGTCCTTGAGAAAATCTACAAATGATTTTCTTTACTTAGATACTGTTTTGATAATTACCTAATTTCTTACTCTCTCAATGCAGTTGCAAGCTGAAAACGTAAATGTTAGAACCTACAAAGTAAGGTGGATACACTTCTACCTTGTCTTCCTTGCTATAGACACTTGGACACATCATGGATCATCATACATATGTACATCATACCTCTATAACCTTTAATTCAATTCACCAAAGGCTTATTGAACACTTGCTCTAAGTCAAGGTACAATCATATTTGTATAAGCAGAGAGAGAGGGAGAGTCTGAATGAATCAGATCTATGTAGATTTCCTAAAGGCTTCCAAATGATGTACTGAGTCTCTACCTTGTTCAGAACTGCTAAACAGTCCTAATATGTTTTGACCCAGCTTCTGGAGTATCAGCTATTTGGTTGACTCTCCATAAATATTTGTTGAATGAATGAATGTCTAGAGAAGTTGAAAAAAAGAATTTATAAAGGAGAATGAGAGTAATAATACTGGAGCAGAGTAATCTAAGGGCATAATAATCAGTCTCTGGGTGATGGGAGTTGGCTGAGCCTTCCTCAGTCAGGAAAGTTGTTCTCTGCAGAAAGAATTTTCATACCTTAAGATTTTCAAACACCAGGCTGGAGGGAAGCTGAGCTCAGATGGCTATAGCAGCAGGGGAAAATAAAGCATGATTTTTAGCTGTGATTTAGTGGGTGGGGTCATGGCTATAGGAAATGGCAGTCCTAATCTCTGTCCTGGACAGACTGCCCTTGCAATTGTAAGTCCAGTCATAGACAGCCTATTTCTAGGGGAGAATATCAGAGGAATACAGAAGTGGGCAGTGAGCATCTGGAAAACTCCTTTGACTATTCTATAAAGGGATAAAGAATTGAAGAGTCATTTAGCTTTTAGAAGAGATTCATGGTAGAGTTGAGGATTATCTTTAGTATTTGAACCGCTTCCATGCGAAAGGGGCTCACCTTGCTCTGCATGAGCTTAGAGGGCAGAGGGAGGACCGAAAAGCAGGAATTAATCTTTGTAAGATACATAATATAATAATAAGTGGGGAAGAAGCGCCAGATCCCAAGGCAGACTCTGTTCTGGAGAGATGTACTTCTTTTAGACGTTTTATGGCCCAAAGAAGTATGGCTTTGCAGTAAGATCAAAGGATAAAAATGTCTGAGTGGACGCTTGAAGGTAAGACATCCTTGCTCGTGCTCAGTCACTAAGTCGCATCCAAATCTTTGCAACCCCATGGACTGTAGACCCTGTGGGCAGGCTCCTGCGTCCTGGAATTTCCCAGGCAAGGATACTGGAGTGGGTTGCTGTGCCCTCCTCTTGGGGATCTTTCTGACCCAGGGATCGAATCTCTGTCTTCTGCATTGGCAGGCAGATTCTTTACCACTGAGCCACCTGGGAATCCTGGAGGACATCCTTGCCAAGGCTATTAATAGCAGAGATTCTAGAGCCAGGTAGGCCTTCCTCAGAATCTCAGCTTTACAGCTTACTTTCCTAGACCAGTGACTGAGCCTCTCCTTGACTCTGTTTCCTTATCTATAAATGGGAATAATAGTAGAACCTACCACAGTGAGTTGTTTGAGGACTAAATAAGTTAATATCAGCTATCACACAGAATGGCACTTGTACATGGTGAGCACTGTAGGGCTGCCGTCCAGTGTTGTTCTCCGTATTCTCTATTTCTACAAGAGGGATGGGAAGCATAAACCTGTTAGCCAGGTTACCTTCTCTCGCTTCACAAGGGCATGATGCTTCACAAAGTTCTTTCACTTCTATCAACTAATTTGGTCCTCCCTGCAACCATTTGCTATAGAGTCAGTATTGTTATCCCCAGAAGACAAGGAAATAGGATCAAGGTCGTAAGTGACTTAGCAAGTGAGGCAAGAGGGTCTTGGCTTGAGTTCAAGCCTTTTGTCTGTGTTGAGTGGTGATTCCCCTGCACCACATTGCCTCCTTCTTAGTTTCCACTTGGGCAGTACACCTGGACAGCAGGCACTTTAGGATGAATCTGGATAAATGACCCCATTTGATTTCAGAGAGCATAGTCATCTCCACACTCCAGCCAGACCCTGAGCAACAATGCACCTGTGATTTACATTGTAATATTTTCCCTTTAAAAGTAAATAATTAACTCATAAAGGAGGTTACCTCCTGGCACTCACATTTTCCTTTCGCTATAAAATTTTCATGCCATGTATTTCAGCTCCGTTGATTGAAAGTCAAATTATGAGCCTCAGGGCAAAGGCAATATGAGGTTTCCAAGAGCCTTCCTGAAATTATTGCCAGTTTCCCTGTATTAACTTCCATGAATTTATCTCAGTACGAGGGTGGTAATACAAAACATGAGATGATAAATATGTTCCCTGGTTTCTCACTTGCAGATCTAATGAGGTCAGAGCCACAGATGCCGGGAAAGATGCTCATTTCCTGTAGCTTCCTATGTTCTCCCTCTCACTATACCTGGACTGATAAGCCTTTGAGCTTGATGGCTATTCTGTGGGAAAGAAGAGCCTTTGTATTTCTAGTGAAAAAACTAAGCCTCAAGCACTAGGTGTTACTGCCCAGAAGATTCCACATTCTTGTTTCTAAGATCGAGTGCCTCTCACATGCATGCTCAGTTGTGTCCCACTCTTTGAGGCCCCATGGACTGTAACGCACCAGGCTCCTCTGTCCATGGGATTTCTCAGGCAAGAATACTGGAGTGGGTTGCCATTTCCTACTCCAGGGGAACTTCCTGATCCCAGGGATTGAACCTTTGTCTCTTGGGTCTCCGGCATTGCAGGCCGATTCTTTACCACTGCGTCATCTGGGAAGCCCCAGTGTTAGTCGCTTAGTCGTGTCTGACTTTTTGCGACCACACAAACTGTAGCCCACCAGGCTCCTCTGTCCATGGGATTCTCCAGGCAAGAGTACTGGAGTGGATTGCCATTCCCTTCTCCAGGGGAAGCCCCAAGATAGAGGTAAATGAGATAATGTATGTAAAATATCTAACAGTGTCTGATCATATAACTGCTTAGTAAATGCTGGGGGCAAAGTGTCTCTCAGAAGAGTCAAGATGATTTGTTCAGTTGGCTTTACCATTCAGCTGAAGAGAGCTTTGTTACTTCTGCATCACTTTTCCACACTCTAGTTGATAGTCCAGTATGTTGTTTATTTTCTGAAATTCCAAACACTGTGAACAGAAATAGATGTATTATTTAGTCAACTAAAATTTATTGAACATATGCTAAGTATTAGTGAAAAAAATGAAGTAATTGCTTTCAGAGAGAGAGCTCAGTTTTGTGTACAATAGAACAAATTAAGAGGAGTGAGATGCTGTTTTGATGTATTCACTACTGTGTCTGGATAGTTTTTTTTTTTTTTTTTTAGGGGGGGGCGTCCTGTGGCATTTCCTATTCAGACTAGACCTTGAGGCATTCTTTGCCTCAGGAAAGGAGTTTTTTTTTTGGTCCTAAGGCACTTCCCTATTCAAATTAGACCTTGAGGCATTCTTTGCCTCAGGGAAGGGTTTTTACAGAAGAACACAGAATGATAGCAATCAAGTTGCTTTTGAGTTTCAAAATTTGTTTGAAACATCAAGGCATAGACAGTAGTTTCAAAGGAAAGACTTGGGGCTTCCAAAAGCTTAGGAATTCGGGGTTCTAAAAACCTTTGCCTTGAAGAGACTCAGAGGCTAGAAGGTATAAAACCAATCAGAGTTTGGGATTTTTTCCCCCTGCTCTATAAAAGATCCGCATTTTCTGGTCTAAAGGAGAATGGAAAGGAGTGCAGTAGAAGAGGATGCTGGTGGCATATGGGGACTGTTCCCTTAGACGGGGTCCGTGACTCAGGGTTGAGTTCCAGGGAGGATGGTGAGAGAACTGCCAGGACGTCCAGGTGGGTTTGGGGACAGCCTGGAAGGAGGGTGCGTGCACTTAATTTTCTTGGTGGAGACTGGGAAGATGACAGGACTCCTTGCGTTGTTCCTTGACACTCAAGGGCACGGGGCAGTGGAAATGGGGCTGTGGCCTTGAGACGGCCTCTTAGGGCCCAGCATCGCATGTAGAACAGGAAACTGATTCCCTTGTGCCCAGAGAGACACAGAAGGAACCCGGCAATGCTAGACTTGGAGAGGCAGATCTTGGGCCAGAGCTGAGACCTCTACAGAATGATAACAGAGGATCAGAGGTGGGTTGGGCTTCATGTCAGCAGATGCCAACGTGAGTTACCAATGTCAGCTGAGGTAATGATGGCAACTGAGGAGCAGATGTCGCACCCATCTCTCTCCCTACCCCCACGGGTGCCTCAGCACTGTATGAGACGCTCAGAGCCCAGACTCAAGCTGGGGAAGTGGGGGGATGGGGAGTGGGGCCAAACGGCCTGAGAAAATTTAAAATTAACTAATATTACCCGACGTGGCTGAGATTAAGATTTGGGAGCTTGAAAGGAAATTAAGTTCAATTATCAGGCAACAGAGGAAAGGTGGGTTTTGTGTGTGTGTATATGTGTGTGTGTGTGTGGACAATTTAGATTGTAGACTGAGATACTTACCTGCCACATAGGCCATTCTGATTCAGTGTGATACTGGCAATGATGGGAGAAGGACAAGGTCTAAGGAAGCTCATAAGAAGTCACCCAACCCAGCTTGGGATGGGAAGGAGGGGATGTCAGGGGAGACTTTCAGAGAGAGAGAGAGGTGCTCAAATGAAAAGCAGTGGGAATAAGTTAGCCCAAGAAACTAGGCAAAGATATTCCAGGCAGAGGAGAAAGCCACACAAAGGTACAGAAGCATGAAACGTAACCATTTTCTTTCTGGAAAAATGTAACTTGTCCTGTGGAGTGAGAGTTAAAGCTATGTGTGTCAGGGATAGGAATGGTGAAGGTCTTATGGGTCACACTAATTTGGGAAGAGGAGAGGAGGAGTCTTTTGTAGATGTTTTGAAGCTTGAGTATCTGTACCTGCACACATGGAGGCCCAGGGGGCAGTGAGTAATGAAAATGTAGACTTACCAGTCACCAACCCACGTGAGGAGCTGGACACCTTGAGAAGTTATCAACCAGCATGAAATGGATGGATATCAGCTTTGTGTGCTAACTCTGTTCCAGCCTTGTGCTAGTTTCTTTGTGGTCATTAAATCACTCAACCATTGCAGCAACTCTTTGAAGTAGGATATATTATTTTCTCCATTTTCTAAGTGAAGAAACGGAGGTTCAGAGAAGCAACAAGAAGCAAAGCAACTTGTTTGAGGTCATGTGATCAGCACATGGCCTCGCTGGAATTGGAACTTGTTTTATCTGGTTTCAAATCTCTTGTTCTTAACCATAAGTCACCCAACCTTGGGGCCTCCCAGGAGAGTAAGCAAGGAATTGGAGTGCTGGCTCTGAGGGGAGAGGAGGAGGTCCCTTAGTGGTTGTGTCTTAAGAGAAGCTGCTTGTGAAGACTGCTCCTATGACTGGTGGGCTCCTCCTTGTTTTGGAGAATGATCTGATTTATCATAGACAGCAGTTTGTGGCCATCACCACGGGGTCGAACCATCCATTTCTAAACATACCAGGCTGAGGGGGCCAAAGTCAGATACTCAGGCTACAGAGTGGCCCAGTACTGCCAGGAAAGCCCCAGGCAGACCCCTCTCAGTGTGGACCAGCAGAAGAGCAAAGGTGTCTACCGCATAGGCTGAGGTAGTGTGGAGAAAGCGGAGGGTGCAAGCCAGAGTCATACCTCTCAGCCCAGGGCCACTGCCAGGTGCAAGTGCCCTGATGAGGCCTGCCGGGGTCTAGCCCCTGTGGATCCAGGGAATTCCAAGGGGAGACGGCTTCGGTGATCAGGATATGATAGCTTTAATTCAATATTAATTAGAGATATAAAGAGTAATAGAATGAGGATAGCTCAGCAGGAAAATTCAGTGGAGAAAAGAGGCTGAATAACTTGGTTTATGTGGAAAGCTAATAAAATTCCAAGGCAAGGAATTTACGTCACCTATGTAGGCCGCAGGCATCCTCCTGTTCTCCCGAAGGAGAGGAGACACTAAGGCCTCTCCGGTCAGATCTTAGAAGCCCAGGCATAATTAGTAGGCTTGACGAGCCTCCACGTTCCAGATGGGGGTTCAGCCAGAAGGTGAGAGAAAGAACGACATGGGGAGACCAGTCTTTCAAGGAACTGATCCCAATTCTTTATTTTCCAGGGTCTGTTTTTATACACTGAAATGTTATACAAAAGTCACGTGGGGTCAGCAGTTCTGACTTTTATTAAAGTCAGGTGCTTCATACAGATGTATACAGAGGTCTTAGGGGTGTTACATCATCTTTTGGCCAGGGGGCCTGCTGACAATTTATGACTCTCTCCTTGTGACAGTGGTCAGTCAACACTTATTTCTCCAGGGGTGATTATTCTTAAAACAGATGCCACCCAAATAAAGTTACATTCCTATAGGGTGAGGGTGTAGTGGGTTTTAATTAAGGAAAGAATTTACTTGGCCTAATGTCTAACATGATTAATATCAAAGGTTAATACTTATTTCTTCTATATATTCATTAATGTGTATAAGGGCAGGGGATGTGGAGACTTAGTAGTAAACATTGGCTCAACAAATGAAAAACCCTTCACCAATACAATTTCTAATCAGCCCACTATACTTATGCTAATAGTTTTCTAACTTCTAAAGAACCTGTTTTTAGAAGGTTTAAAGCATCTCGTGCCTCTCATGGCTGGGAGGCTGGGAGCAATCACGTGTGGCCGGACAAGCCTGTCAGGCAGGCTAGAGAACCTTCAGAGGAGTTTGTAGGTTGAAACACTCCTATCACGCCCAGGAATGATTATTAACTGGAGCTCTAATTTAACTCCTTCTCCGAAAGAGGTGGTGGGGGACAGCCCCCCATAAAGTCAGAGGTGTAGGTGAGAGCACAAAGTAGTAAAGTAGGCAGACTCTGGTTTTGGGGGTAGATGCTTGAGAATTTCCAGGGGGACTCCTGAGGCTCGATCCCACCTTTGCGTATGTCGAGCCTCCTTCCTCATGACCTTTGCCATGGGTGGAGGTCCTCACGCCGGCTCCTGGCATCGGCCCTTGTGGGCGATAGGCAGAGTCCAGGTGGCGCAGTGGTAAAGAATCCACCTGCCCATGCAGGAGGCACAAGAGATGCAGGTTCGATCCCTGGGTCAGGAAGGTCCCCTGGAGGAGGATGGCAACCCACTCCAGTATTCTTGCCTGGAGAGTCCCATGAGAGAGGAGCCTGGCAGGCTACAGTCCATGGGGTTGCAGAGTCAGACACAACTGACTGCACACACATACAGAGACACTGGGGAAGAAAGGCAGGCATGGCATGGAGGAGCAGGATTCTAGCAGACTGCTGAGCTTGCACAGCTGGCCTGATGTTTTCCAGGGGGAGCTTTGCTACTGCTGCTGCTGCTGCTAAGTCGCTTCAGTCGTGTCCAACTCTGCGCGACCCCAGAGACGGCAGCCCACCAGGCTCCCCCGTCCCTGGGATTCTCCAGGCAAGAACACTGGAGTGGGTTGCCATTTCCTTCTCCAATGCATGAAAGTGAAAAGTGAAAGTGAAGTCACTCAGTCGTGTCCGACTCTTAGCGACCCCATGGACTGCAGCCTACCAGGCTCCTCCATCCATGGGATTTTCCAGGCAAGAGTACTGGAGTGTACAGTTTCTCTCTTTGGAACAGACTCATTCATTTAACTCAATTCTCTCTGAAACATTATTTGCTTGGACACTCCACACTTCAGTCTGATGAGCTCTGAAGAATTCTCTGGCAGTTTCAAACCAGCCAGGAAGACATGGGGCAGGGTCAGTGGTGGGTCAAAGAAACGAAACATATTGTTTAGAAGTTAGATGCACAGACTAAAGGGGAAAATGGCCTTGTAAGCACCTCAACTTGGTCAGGTCTTCTGGAGCAGGAGAGAGGAGACTTACAGATTCTAGAATCAGATGATCTGGGCCCTCTCCCCTGCTTCACTACTCACTAGCTCTAGGGCCTTGACAAGTATTATAACTTTGTTTCTGCGTCTGAGTTTCATATTTGTAAGATGGGTGTATTAACAATGTTTTAGGGTTATTGTGAGGTGTATATGAGATGATGCATGTCAGTTGGTCAGTTGTTCAAAATAGCTCCCTGCTCACAATAACCCCTTCAGTTAGCTCACATTTCCATGTGTGATAACCACTACATTTGTTGTTATGTTGTTATAGTTACTGTTCTTACTGCTGATCTGTGGACATAGCTGTGGTGTTAGGTCGAGGGATCACCTTGTCCTCTGCCCTGCCCGAGTCTCTCTGAGTTGTCCCCGGAGTCAAAGGTGGTTTTCCTTTCCCAGGAAAGGAGGCCTGGCCAGAGGAGAGCAGGCTCCAGGAGCTCAGGTTTTCTTTGAGTCACTTGGCACTGAAGACAGGAGTGCTTCCCGGGAGGGACTCTCCTGAGCCAGAGGCTGGAGTGGAGCAGATGGCTCCAGCAGAAATGGTGGCGTGGCTCCCACCATCCCAGGAGCATGTGCTAATTGTTAGGCAGCGGAGTCCTGCCTGACACTCCACCTGCCCAGCCCCAGATTTTGGGGGGACGTTGATGGGGAGACAGATCTTAGACAACCTCTTGGAGGGATAGTTCTCCAGAACTTGATTTGGAGAATCAGGATGGCAAAAGAGCCCAGGGCATGGGCTTCAGAGTCAGGCAGCCTGGAGTTGGCTTCTGATTTTGTCACTTATCAGCCATGTGATCTAGATGAATTACTTTCCTTTTGGAGCTTCAGTTTCCTTAGCTGTAAACAAGAGACCATTTTAAACTGCCTGCCTTTTGGAAAGAATCGTTCGTTGTGAGAACAGTGCTTGGCACACAGTAAGTACCAATTAAATGGTGTTAATACTGAAATTGATAGTAACTTAACAAATACTTTTGTGATGCTTCCTCTGTACCAGGCACTGTTCTAAGTACTTTGCAGATATTATCCTGTTGAATATTCTTATGAGGTAGGTAGTATTATTGTTTTTGTTTTCCAGAGGTAGAAACTGAGGCACTGAGAGGTGAAATAGCTTTTTCAAAATCCCACAAATTGCAGATTTCAACTCAGGTAGTTTGGCTGCATATCAGTCTGTGAAGCCTTACAGTTATGATGTTCCATAAAGGTCGATGACAAAGAGCCTTGAACTATTTGTTAATGAACTATTAATACAATGATGCTCTCTCCCCACCCAAACAATATATTGCTAGCACTCACTATAGTGAGGTACTGTTCCTTCAGGGACAGAATTAACCCACATTTCTGGTGACCAAATGGATGGCCCCCTGCAGACCTAACTATCCCCTACCCCTGATTCCCCTGTAAGAAGCTATTGTTCTTAAGTGGATCAGAGAATAAAGGACCAAGGGATTGGTTTGTGCATTTCACTTTGTGTATAACCTCATTTGCTAGTGAGTTGGATGGATGCAGCCTTAAAGCCTCATTTCAAACCCCCCGGCCCTGGCCTTGACCCCATGCCATACTTGCACCCCAACACACAGTTCCTCTGGGTTTAAAATAGTAAGAAAGCCCAATATGCAGGACAAGCCTGACTTGGTTCCAGCGACCAAGTTTCTGCTTTGTTCTTGAGCTTAATGCCCACCTCTGCGGCTGCACACCTCCCTGTACACACATTGCCCTCAGCACAGCCCTTTTCAGAGCAGTTGGAAATGATCTGCTTATGTGAGTGAAATGAGGTGGAGAATTTTTTGCAAGAAAAGCAATCACATGAGAAAACAATCTCTCTGCTCCTCTCTGGGCCAAGAAGACTGCAGCTCTGGAGTTATTGGGGTGTCTGGCCTTTCTGAAATGACCCAGGAGAAAGCTTTGTTCCAGCAGCCGCTTCTAGTTGGGAAATGGTGTTACATGTTTAGGGAAGGGAGAAGGCAGAAGACACCTGCATTTGGGGTGCCAGGAAACCTTGGGGAGGGAGCTAGGCGCAAGGATGGCCCCAGAGGCTCAACTACATTGAGGTTTAGAGGAATTTGGAGATGAGATGAGATGAAAGGGGGATTAACAAAAAAAGGGGAGTGTGGATGGTAAACTGGATCTCCGGTGATATGGTGAGAGGCATGAGTAGAAATTAGAACTGTGTTTTAATTTTAATTGTTGAACTCATTTCTTTGAATTCGCCACTTAATGAAACAGGGTTATGCTTTGGGCCCAGGACTTGTTTTGGTTGCCCGTTTGTTTTTCCCTTATGCCGTGAAATTCTTGAGGGCAGGAACTGTGTTTTATCCATCTCCGTATTTTTAGGCCCTAGGAGCCCAGCACAGAATAGGTGCATTTGTCGTAGGTTGAACTAGGGTGACCACCTCTTTCTGGTTTATCTGGCACCCTCCTACCACCTTTCTTCCCATGTTCTGAAGTCCCGAGTCCCAGGAAAACTGGAATGATTGCCACACTAGGCTGAATCAATAAAAACTGAACCCTAATGCTGACTCATTCTCTTGCCCTTGGCTATCAAGAACTTGAGAGAGTAAGTGGAATGCCTGGGGGAAATTCAGTTCCACCTCTGGTCAGACCCTCTATTGGGAAGTGTCTTGGTGGCTGTATCAGAGGGAATATTGTCTTTTTCCTGCCTGATTCATTCTCATTGGGTGGTAAGTGTACTGAGAGTCTACCCTGCTGCCCGGCCCAGCCTGGTGGGTCTCTTTTAAGGCCCTTGCTATGCTTCACACAAACCTCAGCAGCTGTGGAGTGCTCATCGCTGCTGCTGCTGCTGCTGCTAAGTTGCTTCAGTCGTGTCTGACTCTGTGTGACTCCATAGTCGGCAGCCCACCAGGCTCCCCTGTCCCCGGGATTCTCCAGGCAAGAACCCTGGAGTGGGTTGCCATTTCCTTGTCCGATGCATGAAAGTGAAAAGTGAAAGTGAAGTTGCTCAGTCGTGTCCTACTCTTAGCGACCCCATGGACTGCAGCCACCAGGCTCCTCCATCCATGGGATTTTCCAGGCAAGAGTACTGGAGTGGGGTGCCATTGCCTTCTCCAGCTCATCACTGCTGGAAGTCTGCAAAAGCAATTCTTCTGCTCTGAAAAAGGCTGGATCCATCTCAGCATAGAATAAACAAATTCTTTCTGGTATCAGAGTATTAAGTAAAAAGATTACTGACTGTCCACCAATCACAGAATCTCATAGAATTGTTCTTTTCTCGAACCCAGTCTTACTCTCACCCCTGGGCCTTTCTGTAGGCTGTCTCCTTTGTCTGGCTTTTATCCTTTTCTGCACCTGCTGAGCTGCTCCTCAGCATAATTCCCCCCAGGCAGCTCTCCCTAACTCCCTCTTCCATGAAGATCAGCCCTCCTGCCTGATGCTCCCCAGAAGCCTGGATTGGTCAGTTTGTGGCCTGTGCTGTCTGTCCCCTGTACTGTGAGTCCCCGAGGCCCTGGTCTTTGTTGGGGGTGCTCTTCTCTAAGCCTGACCAGCCAAGGGGGTGGTAAAGGGAGCCCCAGGTGAGTGACAGGACAATTTGTGAACATGTCACCTCTCAAATCTCTGTTGAGTCACCTGGAAATGAGTTTGCCAAGACGATTATGATTTGAACACAAGCCTTGGCTGAGCAGGTGCTGCAAATGGATCATGGAGATGTGAAAAGATAAGGGCCAGTTTGTCAGAGGGAGCTTAGAGTCCAAAATCTGATTACTAAGGTCAAGTGCATAGAGGTATATTATTATTATTTTTTAATACAAGTAACCGATACCTGGGGCTTCCCAGGTGGCTCAGTAGGTAAAGAATCTGCCTGCAATGCAGGAAATGCAGGCAGGTGCAAATTTGGTCCCCAGGTCAGGAAGATCCCCTGGAGAAGGAAATGGCAACCCATTCCAATATCCTTGCCTGGGAGAATCCTATGGACAGAGGAGCCTGGTGGGCTCCGTAGGGTCTCAAAGAATCAGACAGGACTGAAGTGACTGAACACACACACGCAGGAGATTAAAAGCTCCCCTCGAGTCTGTCTTCGGCTGGTGTGCTGTTACTCTTTCAGTTTCTGGGGATGGAAGGAGCAACTGGTTGCTTATGAGGTCTCTGCTTGTTCCATAAACATAAAAGGTGGTTTTACTTCTTTCCTTCTCTAGGGATAAGCTAAAAACGTGCCACGCAGTTCACCAGCTGCCCAGCCAAGTCCTCGAGGATAGAAAATTGTCACATAGAAAAGTCTTCATGCATAAAGGAGCACTGCAGAAAAAGCCAGTAGCCCGGGTCTTAAACCTGTCTCTCTACCATATGTTAACGATCTTGAGTAATCTTGTCTCTTTTGTGTTAATAATCATTGTGGGTGCTAATCAGCTCATACTTTATCTCATTTGTTATAAAAAAAGAAAATGTCTTGAGAAGTAAATCCCCACACCTGGCCCCTGTCACTTTATAGTTGATGAACCTGTGATGAAGTGATTCTCTGAGCAGGGTTTGTTATACAAGTAGGATGAGAAATTGGGTTCAAACCAAGTCCTTTTGACTGTACAGTTGAGCCCTTAACCGTGACACAGTGTTTCTTTTGGCCTGTTTATCTGTTAAATGAGGTCTCTTCTATTTATGTCATTCTCAGATACACGAGGACAAACAGGCCATTCATATTTTTAGCCATACTCACAGATGGAAGCCCTGTCGGAAGAGAAAGCACCACACAGGTGCCTTTTGACTTGGATGTTTCATGGAAAAAGTCTTAAGATGACATCTTTATTTCTCCCTCTAAGCACACCAAACCTTTAGTTTTTGTACATGTCATTACTCTGCCTGACGAAAACAGGAGTCAGCTCTGTATTTCTGAGATGTCTTAATGAAGTCACCTGAAAGGCACTTTGCAACTGAAAAGGCAATGTGTGTGGGAAAATAGAGTGAAATTCTTCAAAGATGATGAAAGACGACTCCCCTCCCTGAAAAGGACTGGTCTTTTGGATGAAAAAACTACTCCTCCAGTGCTTGCTGGGGATTCTCAAGACTGTATCAATGCCAAGAATATTCCCAGGAACCTTCAGGTTGTTGATGGTATTCCACATACAAAAAAGGATTACTGTTACTCTCAAAGCCCAGTAGTGTGTGATGATTAAATCAGGGTTGATGGAGTCTGATAGATAGGGGTTCAGATTTCAGATTCTCTCTGCTGCTAGGAATCAGCTATGTCCTTCTGGACATGGGTAAATAATGTTGCTGCACTCCAAACCCTTCATCATCTGGTGAAGCCCATGAACTTCTTTTCAAACATTGATTTTTAAATGATTAAAATAAAAAAAAAAACATAAGATTTCATAGTAAACAAATTATATTGGCTGTGAAACTATAAAATAATAAATTGTGGTATAGTAATACATATACTTCTTTATTAATGCCTTAAATAGTGAGATGTAGGAATGAATCAAATAGCCACTGATTTTTACATGGGATGCACTATTGAAATATATCAGCCGTGCAGTTCACTTCAGTCGCTCAGTTGTGTCCGACTCTTTGCAACCCCATGGACCGCAGCACACCAGGCCTCCCTGTCCATCACCAACACCCAGAGTTTACCCAAACTCATGGCCATTGAGTCGGTGATGCCATCCAACCATCTCATCCTCTGTCATCCCCTTCTCCCTCCTGCCTTTGATCTTTCCCACCATTAGCGTCTTTTCAAATGAGTCAGTTCTTCACATCAGGTGGCCAAAGTATTGGAGTTTCAGCTTCAGCATCAGTCCTTCCAATGAACACTTAGGACTGATTTCCTTTGGGATGGACTGGTTGGATCTCCTTGCAGTCCAAGGGACTCTCAAGAGTCTTCTCCAACACCACAGTTCAAAAACATCAATTCTTCAGCGCTCAGCTTTCTTTATAGTCCAACTCTCACATCCATGCATGACCACTGGAAAAACCATAGCCTTGACTAGATGGACTTTGTTGGCAAAGTAATGTCTCTGCTTTTCAATATGCTATCTAGGTTGGTCATAACTTTCCTTCTAAGGAGTAAGCATCTTTTAATTTCATGGCTG
>NW_011494775.1:2582309-2587974 GCF_000754665.1 Bison bison bison | reverse complement strand
TCTGAATGTTGAGCTTTAAGCCAACTTTTTCACTCTCCACTTTCACTTTCATCAAGAGGATCTTTAGTTCTTCACTTTCTGCCATAAGGGTGGTATCATCTGCATATCTGAGGTTATTGATATTTCTCCTGGCAAACTGGATTCCAGCTTGTGCTTCTTCTAGCCCAGCATTTCTCCTGATGTACTTTGCATATAAGTTGAATAAGCAGGGTGACAATATACAGCCTTGACGTACTCCTTTTCCTGTTTGGAACCAGTCTGTTGTTCCATGGCCAGTTCTAACTGTTGCTTCCTGACCTGCATACAGATTTCTCAAGAGGCAGGTCAGATGGTCTGATATTCCCATCTCTATCAGAATTTTCCACAGTTTACTGTGATCCACACAGTCAAAACCTTTGGCATAGTCAATAAAGCAGAAATAGATGTTTTCTGGAACTCTCTTGCTTTTTTGATGATCCAGCGGATATTGGCAATTTGATCTCTGGTTCCTCTGCCTTTTCTAAAACTAACTTGAACATCTGAAAGTTCACAGTTCACATATTGCTGAAGCCTGGCTTGGAGAATTTTGAGCATTACTTTGCTAGTGTGTGAGATGAGTGCAATTGTGCGGTACTTCGAGCATTCTTTGGCATTGCCTTCTTTGGGACTGGAATGAAAACTGACCTTTTCCAGTCCCATGGCCACTGCTGTGTTTCCCAAATTTGCTGGCATATTGAGTGAGGCACTTTCACAGCATCATCTTTTAGGATTTGAAATAGCTCAACTGGAATTCCATCAACCGTAATGTTATATAAATATACCTGTGTGTTCTATAGGTAAATATATTACTGTACTATCCGTTTTTCTGTGGATAGTTACCTGGGCTCACAGTTTAAAGATATGTTAAGTTTCAGTAAGAAATTAGTGAAAATGATGATGTAATTATTTTCTCTCATCCAGGTTTGTGGGCCCCCTGAATTCTACTCATAGGAACCTGTTCCTCTGTTCCATAGGGGTGAAAAGTCAGTAAACTACATTTTCCAGTGAAGATCTCCTTTATGTTCTTCCAGTGGGAGAATGCTTGAGTACTTAGGTGCAGGCAGGGAGAAATGGACTTCTTTATCTAGAACTGGTAGCAGTGGCATCAGCCAGTGGCCAAGGAGGTCTATGAGCTCCTGAGTTAGCTGTACTGGCAGCTCAAGGGTTAAGGGCCATGGATCAAAAAAGGATGGGCTCTGGGTGGGGCGTGGGGATAGGGGGGCAGTTACTCCCTATAGTTTATCTTTGGATCATAGCATGAACCCCTCTTTGCTCCTCCAGCTCTCCCAACAATGTTGTAATTTAGCTCATCATATTTAATCCCTCTACTTAAAATGTCTAGAGGGGCTTCTGCATTTAGATTGAATTATGACTCAAAAAACAAACAAAACAATACATCCCCACTCTCTGTCTTACCAGTTCTGGTCCTCTGGTAAGTTAATGGATGTAGCTGGGCCTTGTCAGCCTAGTACCTATCTCAGAGTTTTGTTGTGAATACCTAATGGTACACGTGGAAAGATCTCTGACAGTACTAGCCTGGGGAAGGAAATGGCACCCCACTCCAGTATTCTTACCTGGAGAATCCCATGGACAGAGGAGCCTAGTGGGCTACAGTCCATGGGGTTGCAAAGAGTCAGACACAATTTAGCGACTAAACCACCACTAGTCAGGAACCTTTGATCTGATCAGCAGTATATATGTTAGGATATTTCAGAGAAAGTAGGTTCACCCCCTGTAATTGATATGGAAATCATATCTACATTGAAGTAGCCCTTGAACATAAGTAGGATCATATTCTTGTTTAAAAGAACAGTGTTAAAGATTAATAAAAAGTGTCATTAGAAAAAATAATGAAAACTGTTATCTCTGCTGTTGTTCAGTTGATTTTGCTAATCTCCAGTGTGACCCCTTGGGCAGTTAGGGTGTAACATCCATGTAATGAAGAAGCGGATAGGTGCATACAGCCAATGCATCTTGGCTGATGCCAGTAAACATTGGATTCATTCCGATGTGCAGACCCCCTGCTCACCGAGCAACACTATGCTTGTGGTGAGGCTTTCCCAGGTGTCTTTGCTTGCAGAGATGGAATGGGAGGATATAAGTAACATCAACAACAATGGCTGATATTTTTTGAGTGCTTCCTATGTGCGAGGAATCATTCTAATGTGTGATTTTATATTAAATAGTATCTTCACAATAATCTGATAAGGAAGAAGATTTTATTAATATTTTATTACTATCTGCATTTTACAGATGATGAAACAAAATGGAAGTCGCACCACTAGATCCTAGAGCTTGTTGAAGCTTGGGACAAGGAGAAGTGTTCCAGTTGTTTTTGCTTTCATCCCCTTGTTTGTTTTCAGGTTTTGATCTCAAATTATTTTATTCTTTTTCATGCTTTAGCATGTGTGGAAACACTAAATCACCAAATTTGACGGATGAAAGCTGATTTTGCTTTCTTGAAATACAGATTACATTTCCAGTTGGCTGCTTCAGAAATCCATTTAGTCAGTGGAATTGGTGAGTGGAAGCCCATACAGCCTATATTTTGAAATTCCCTTATCTGTAATTTCTAAAGCAAACCCAGCAGGCTCATTTTTGTCTCTAATTAAGGCTTGCTTTTATCCACTCCACATGACCACCTCTAGCCATGTCTTACTTTAAATGATGTCACCTCTTTTTATGGGACAGCCTTCCATCTAGGTAGCCCAGGACTTGGTTTTTGTCACACTGCAGAGGCTTAGCTTTCTATCCAGACAATGTTCTCAATGGAGCCCTATTATGAGAAGGGGCTTAAGCCTGGTGATTCTGAAGGTGAGAAGATCAGCTCCTACCTGGTGTTCTGATTTTCTGAAGATGCACATAATTATTGGCTGTTCACTCAGGGGCAGGCAGAGTGGGGAATTTAATGGAGCATGGATGAGCAATGATGGAGCCTGCAACCAAAGCTATTTGCAATGGGCTATTTGTAAAATAGCTAGAAAGCTCAACTTTATTTTCTTGGCCATTTCCAAAGGTTAGAAATGATGTTGTTCCTAGGCAATTTGAAGACTTGGTTAGCATGCCACAAATAAGCAAAGGATAATACTTTGGTTGCACAGTGATAGACCTGTCATGAGTAATGAAACCTGTCCCTCATTCTTCTGAGAGGACTGGAGTGGCTTAACAGCCAGAGAAGGGAGTGCGACACGGGGATGGGACAAGACAAGCAAAGGGGATGAGAGAGAAAATACCATGTCCATCTTCCTACCATGTACATGGCCTAAAGAACACTCACTCTGTCTTATCATAATAGTAGTCCCATGATAAAAGCCTTGAAATTCCCAACAGAGTTTCTAAGTCCACTTCATTAAAGCAACTTCTATTCAGTAAAATTCCATGGCCACCAAATAACCCAAAGAGGATTTCTGTGTCTACTGTTTTAGGATTTTATCCCTGTATAGATGTTTCAAATAATTTGTCCACATGGGGCAAGGGGCACACTCCTGAGAATTGGACTCAATTTTCAGACATTTAGGTCTTTTGTCTCTGTCACCTCTCTGACATGTTTTTAATGTCAGTTTGCATTTCATCGGACTGGAAAATCTCTTGTAGCTCAAAGTTAGAGACCAAGAACAAAGCAATTGAACATTTTCTTTGGTGCTGTAGCTGCATGGGGCTTTCCTGGTGGCTTAGTGGTGAAGAATCCGCTACAATTCAGGAGCCACGGGAGATGCAGGTTTGATCCCTGGGTCAGGAAGATCCCCTGGAGAAGGAAATGGCAACCCCCTCCAGTATTCTTGCCTGGTTCTCCAGGAGAACCAGAGGAGACTGCTGGGCTTCATTCAGTCCATGGGGTCACAAAGAATTGGACACAACTGAAGCGACTTAGCATGCACACAATAGCTGCATACATCATTTTGCAGCAGCGTATGTTCATGTCAGACAAGAACACCAAATCTTTGGTGATTTTGTTATTTTTCTTTTACTTCTCATTAGTTTGTTTGCTTTTTAGGCAAATGGAACTAACAGCAAAGGTTAGTCTGAAAATACCCATTAACTTAAACCTTGGAATCAATGGGCACCTGGCAAAGAAGGACTCTGGGGAGGGAGAAGTGTAGGCCAGTTTTCGATTAAGGGGGCAGCATGGAGAATAATTAAGGAAAACAAATAAGGTAGCCCACCTGCTATATCTGATTCTCATTGTGGGATGAGCCTCTTCCTGCCAGGTAAGGCCTAGGTGCTGTGGTTAGTCACTCAGTCATGTCTGACTCTTGTGACCCCATGGACTGTAGCCCTCCAAGCTCCTCTGTCCATGAGGATTCTCTTGGCAAGAATACTGGAATGGGTTGCCATACCCTCCTCCAGGGGATCTTCCCAACCCAGGGATCGAACCCAGGTCTCCCACATTGCAGGCGGATTCTTTACCAGCTGAGCCATCAGGAAGCCCAATTAAGGCCTATGTTGTTATTCAAACTAGCAGTTTAAAGCAATGAATGTTTATCTCACAGGTTTTGTGGGTTAGGAATTCAGGAGCAATTTAGCTGGGTGCTTCTGGCTTGGTGTCTTTCGAATCATGCTGTGGGCCAGGGCAGAAGTCAGTGAAACGTGACTGGGGCTGGAGGTTCCTCTTCCAGGCTCATTCATGCAGCTGTCGTCCAGAAACTGCCGTGGCACCATCTCCTTCAGGCTTCGCACAGCATGGCTTCCCTCACTGTTCTAATCTCCGAAATGGCACGCTGTCACTTCGTCTCTCTTCTCTTTGTAAGGAGCCAGTCACTTAAGTCCAGCCCATGCTCAGGAGGAAGGAAGGTAAGCTTTCCTTCTTGAAAGCAGCAGCAGCAGAACACTCATGGGCATAATTTTAAGGCCAAGGTACTGCCTGTGTTTAGAGTCAACTGCAAAAGTATGAGGAGTGAATGCTTAGTAGGCTCTGAATGAGGAACAGGACAGACTAGCCAGGAGAGAAGCTGTCCTGACCAGTGTGGGCACAAGGGTTAAAAGAATCAGAGGGATAGTCAGAAGTCTGATGAAAAAGGAAGAGTCCTGAAGCGGAAAGAGTTGAGATCCGAAGAGGCAGAGGGCAGCTGTGATGGAGGCTTGGTGTGTAGAGTGGAGAGCAGCATTGATGAAGGCCACAGGGAGCAGCAGGTGGGTGGTGGAGGCGCGGCCAGCTCTGAGGCCATGTGAGGAGCCACAGTCGGGGCAAAGGGCTCCAGGGGCACAGCTTGGCTTGGCTACTGGGGAAATAATCAACTTGCCATTTTACCAGACAACTATAATTGAGTATTGTTCCTTTCAGGGGTCACATTGCACCTTCTGTCTCCCTGAACTTTGATTCCTTCAGTTCTAAGATGTGGGTGATAATCATCATGTACCCTGAAGTATCAACAGTGAGATTAGAGCTCATGTGTGTTGAAGGCCCAGTTCCATGCCTGGCAGGAAGGGGACACTCAGTAAATGGCAGCCACTTTCATTATAGAGTTAGTCTTGGTGGGCGGTGGCTGTAAAGTAATAGCCCAGAGGAACTCGGGACCATTTAGCTTAGAAGACAAAGGACCAGATTCATTCCTGATCATCACTCATTCACTTAAGCAGCCCCCTCCCCATCTGGGCCTCAGTTTCCCCACCTCTCAAATGAAGACATTGGCCTAGAAAAGCTCTCAAT
>NW_011494775.1:2570598-2582209 GCF_000754665.1 Bison bison bison | reverse complement strand
CTCTCAATGACTCTTGAGATGCAACTGAGAAATTTAGTGAAACAGAGCAGGGTCCTACTGGTATAAACAGCTTTATTTTCACCAGCAAAAGGGAGTATCTAACTGACAAAAGAAATAATGGTAATTCTAGCTCCAAACCTTGTTATGAACAGAAATATGTCTATGTGTGTGTATGTGAGTGTGCATGTATGTGTGTATATGTGTGTTTCTGAGTCTCTGTGTTCACCTGCACATGTCAGTGGGTGTAGGAGAGGGGTGATGCAGTCTGTGGTCAGAAAGGAGTCTCCCCAGACAATCACTGTGCTTCTGCTCAGTGCCAGGGCAGCAGGCTGGGGATTCCTCAGTGATAGATGGGGTGTCTGCCTTGTGGTACTGTTGGCTGGCGGATCCTGGCCACTGCTTCATTCTGCACTCATTTTCTCAGTCTGGAAAATGGAGTTTCCAGAGCTTGGAAATAACTTCATGCCCATATTATAAATGTTGATTATGTAGTCAGGAGCTGCTGGCACCAGGGGAGGTCAACATTTATTATTCCTCTTCTGGGTGTCTACTAGGGAAGCCTCATCTGTTGGGTGGACTAGAGGCTGCAGTGATTGATGCAACACAGGAGCAGGGGGCAGGTGGCCCTGAGCTTGCATGCTGCAATTAACATTTTATGACTCCTCTACCCCCTGCCCTTCATTCAGAAGGCAACACTTGGCTCCAAGCCAAACTTTCCAATTACTCCATCAATAAATGTAGTGACATTGGCGAGAAAGGCAAAGGAAGAGGGTGTTTGCTGTGCTCAGGTCTGATTTCCACCCTCACAGCCTACCACTCCTGTTGGTAGTTACCTCATGGAGCATTTGAGGAGAAAATAGGAAATAATCATTTCATGGTCACATTGGAGATTGTTGATGTAAGAGAGCTAACATATGTTCTCATATGTACTTTTTTTAATTGAAAGATTATACCTCATCAGCTCATTTCCTTGTCAACCCTGGGAGGTGCTGAAGGGCACCTTGATCTGTAAATGAAAGGGGTCAAATTAAATTCAAACTCAAATTCATTTGGTTTACCAAAGAACTGGATGAAGCTGGGCCTGGAACCACACGCCCAGGACAGTGGCTACTTCTAGTGTGAAGGAGAACATTCTGGCTGTGCTGAAAGTTGCTTGCTTCTCTTGAAGATGTCTTCCTGATGTTTAAATATGTTTGTGAGGTTTTGTCTGTGTTTCTTATTTTCCCTTTTCCCTTAGGCTGGGACTTCATGTGATATGGTACCACTGGGGCTTAAGAAATGCAAGAGATATCTGAATAAATAGACGTGTTCCAGTTTGGGCATGTTAAGGTCGGTGCGGGGGAGGGCTTGTGAGCTCATTGTGCTGAGGTCACTCTGAGTAGAGTCTTACTTATCTCTTCCTAAGGCAGCCACCATGTAAGTGGAAGTCCCCCAGAGAGTCAGTAGAAGGGAAGAATGGCTTGATTCCTGCCCCCATCTCTCGGCCAAAGGATCCTGAGGAAAGCAATGCTAACTCTTGGCAGAAGGGACATCCAGCAATCAGCCATCTCTCTTGCAAGTGTTCTGGACTTCTCTATTAAAAAACAGCCTGTTCAGCCAGCATGTGTCACTGTGTCATATTCTGAGGTAGAAATGGGCTTCCCTGGTGGCTCAGACGGTAAAGAATTTGCCTGCAATGCAGGAAATGCAGCCTTGATCCCTGGGTTGGGAAGATATAGAAATGGTCACAACAGCAAGTGGGGGATCATTGAGCTTGACACATTTCAGATGACTACACGGGGCCAACGCAGCAGCCCCACCCTCCATGCTGGTGTGTTGTATATGAGATGTGTCCATGGAGCATGGGAGCTTAATGTCCCCTGACTGTCAGTCTCATATCAACATGGCTGCTAGATTGGTAAGTAATGGGCTAAAATTCCCTCTTCCTGAGGGGCTGAGGAGCCTCATGGAGAGAACGCACCCTGAAGGCAGAAGGAACCAGGCAGGGCAGACTTCAGAAGTCAAGAGCTTTTTCCCTTGTTCATCTCTTGGTTCAGGTCTCTGTTTGATGAATGACTAAGTTCTGTGGTGAGCCAGAGATGTGTCTAAAGGAGGCAACCAAGGGGCATTGTTCTGGACCCCTGTGAGAACATACAGAGCCGTGCTGACTCCATAATCCCGGTGCCATTTTGAGCACCCCAGGAAATACTCAGAGGGTGGCAGCCACTTAGAAGTGGCAGCTAGGTCTGGGCAAGGCATTGGGATTCTCAGAGGCCACAACTATACCTAGCTACTGCCCAGGGGGTGTGGTAGTCCAGGGGAAGGAGAAGTGGATGTCACAGGGTGGTTCTTGGCCCAAATCACAGAGTTGTGTGGTCCGATAATGAGATTTGACTCTCCCCTGTGTTTAAGTGAGCATCTTCCTAATATTTGTAACATCAATGAATCCTGTTTTTTCTATTATCCTAGTTTTATTGAGATATGATTGACATACAGCACTGTGTAAATTTCAAGTATGCAGCATAATGTTTGACTTACATACATCATGACATGATTACCAAACTGGGCCATCAGATTTATTATACTGTTTTTACTTAAAGGCTTCAATTTACCCAAAACTACACTTTAATACCTGTTCCTGCCATCTTGTGACCTCATTTTTTTTTTTTTTTTAACACCCAGCTGCATTTTCAGCAACCCATTTGGATTAAAGAACCTCGAAACGCCCGTGTTGGGATCTCTATGTGATAGCATTGAGAGTGTCATCTGAAGGCAGCAGGAAGTCTGGCAGTCACTAAACTTGTTTTAGAAGCTAGAAATTCTACCATTTGTGAAGTTGAAGGCAGTTTGAACCTTTCTGGATGAACGCTGCAGTTTGTTTTTGGAACTGAACCTCTGACCTTCCTGGAGGACTGTCTCTTTGGTGAGCCCCTTTCAGCCATGCAGATGTAGGGCAATAATAACCCCTCATTTTCCTGGGGGAAGCCCCACATGCAGCAGAGAGCTCAACGGAAGTGCTGCAGACTGAGGTTGGAAGTGCTTTGTTCTCAGAAGGCAGCCGGCAGTGTGTCTTGTCCCCAAAGAGGCAGAGACCTATTTTATTTCATTTTACCTTGCTCTTAAAACCTCTTGATGTGGCCTGCTCATGCCTGTTCTTAGAAAACACAGTCTTCTCACTCCAACATTTCACAGAGGAAGGACAGTTCCAGCCAGAACAGGGGCAGGGACACAGGCATCAATGCCTCTCCTTCTGGTGAGGCAAAGTGGGGAAGAGGACTGGGATCAGGCTTGGACAGGGTGCATGGGACCCTTGGTGCGTCTCATGCTGTCCTTTCATCTAGTAATGTGTGTGCTTAGTCGCAGTCATGTCCAACTCTTTCTGACCCCATGGGCTGTAGCCTGCCAGGCTACTCTGTCCATGGTATTCTCCAGGCAAGAGTACTAGAGTGGGTGCCATTCCCTTCTCTGGGGGATCTTTCTGACCCAGGGGTTGAATCTGGGTCTCCTGCAATGCGGGCAGATTCTTTACCATCTGAGCCACCAGAGAAGCCCAGTAAAAGGCTATATGTTGCTAAATATACCTCTTATGACTATTCTGACTTTCTTTTCCAGGGTACACTTAGAGGTTTCCTCCTGAAGAAATAGTCAACCTGAGGATTAATTCTAGAGGAGGAAAGACACTGGTGTTAGGTGAGAGTGTGGAAGGACTTCTTTAATTCGGTGTCAGGAGAGAAGAGAGTGTTGGGGAGGTTATGGGTGTGAAGATGCTTGGAGCTTCCTACTGAAGGCAGTGAGTTGGGCTCTGCCGCCTGGGACAGGCTGGAGACAGGCAAGGACCAGCTGGGATAGGCATCGTGCATGAGATAGAGTCCATGCATCTTAGCTCAGGGAGAACAGAGTTACCTTTCAGGAAGAAGTTAGGCTTCTGGGAACCTGCACTGCCTTGTTAACATCACAGCAGTGCTTTGGGAAGTTAGAAAGCACAGTGCTCTGCCTCTGAAGTTGGGAGGGTGTGGTGATCACTGGCCCAGACCAGGGGGAAGAGGCAGCTGTGTCTGACCAGACCAGCAGGTTTCAGAGGAAGAGGGAAGAGTTGGAGAAATAGCTGGAAGTTTGCCAGAGGGACTTACATTAAGTGGGGTTTGCGTTGCAATAATCGGAGGGTTGTTTTTTTTTTTTTTTTAGGTCACTTTGCTTTATAGTCATAAGTCAGTGGAGAATGTAAACTTGGTGGTCTCTGTGGGAGTCCCCACAAATATCCACAACACATTGCTTCTCTTTATAAAAATAAAAATCACATTAGTGTGATGGGTTCATGCCAGGGCCCCAAAATCCTGAACTCTGGGCAGGACCAGACACACGAAGACTGACAGGTGTTAGACGGAGACGTGCTGTGGGTCAAACCTAGGCAAGTGGACATGAGGTGGGGGCAGATGTACACATCTTTGAGTGTTGTAGGGCTGCCTCCATGCTTCTCTGCTTTACTGCAAACCATCGTTAGTGGGGTGAGTTTGTAAAAGAGAACCCAACCATATGGTGTTATTCAAGATAGGATTTTGTGGGAAATGTAAGAGCCAGAAGATGTTACTGTAAGAACAAGTTCATAAACATTTTGCCTTTTCAGAGAGTCGAATGTGAGGAACGAGTAAGAAAATAGAAATAATGGGTTTCTAAATTTAATCCCTGATGTCTGCTGCTTGTCTGAGATGAGACTCCAGTTCTCTGAGATCTGGAGGAGGGCTCAGTTTTCTCTAGACCTGTTGAGAAGAGGTTAATAAGAGGTCAGGCTTGGCTTGCACCTGGTCCTCTCCAGCTGTGGTGCTCCCAGCCCACACTGTGGCACCACAGCTCGCTGGACGTACTGATCTCTCACAAATTGTTATGTTAGAGCACTGCCCCGGCGACACACACACTGCTGGCTTGAGTAGGCAGGGCCTGGCTTCCAGGGGCCCCAGTGTGACAGTGAAAGGCCTTCGTGACTCGGGCAGTCTGGATGGATGCCTGATGGCCCTTTGTCTCTACAGCGCCCCCTGTTGTTTCTGGGCTTGGTACTTGGGCATCTTCCCAGGATGCTGTACAAAACTGGGGATTCGTTTTGAGGGTGTCGGGATTGCTGGGTCATTTCTCTCCACTCAACTTTTCACATCAAACAGAAGTATTCAAATGCTGCTCATTCCCAAAAAGGAAGCTGGAAAGGGGCATAAGCAGTGCTGTCATTTCTGCATGATTCCAAATCCTGAGCAGGGATGGGACCCAACAGGAAAGCACAGGAGGAGCAGAACTTTCTCTGGAAATGGAGCTGTTTTATCATCAGCTTTGAGTTAAAAGTGTGTTCTGGGCAACCTTGGCCTTCATCTGCTAGTGTAGTATCATATTCTGGTTTACCAGTAGCTGATGTGTGATTCTGAGTATAATAGTTATCTGTAATTGAAGTCATTATAAAACAAATCCACCGCCCTCCCCCACCGCCGCCCCCAACCTGCGCTGACTGAGACAGAAATCAACATCAGGAATGCTGTGTATACAGCACTCAGAACCCATAAAATATGCAAGATTAATTTGCTGAACTTCATTCAGGCTTCCAGCAGTGCTGTCACCTGGGACCAGAGAAGCAGCAAATTAATTCTGAACCTCTGCTAGTTTCAGAACATCAAGAGCAGCCGCCTTTGTGTAGATGTCTTCTGCAGTGCTTCTCTGCCTTTGCAGATACTTTCTGGAACCATCAAAACAGCTAGAATGCAAAATTCTGTTTAGCCACAGAGGGTACCCTGATGCCTCTCCTGGTTCTCATGACTTCTTCCTTTCTTCCCATCTCAGTGACCCTCATTTCCTCCTTCAAATCCCTAAAACCACAAACAAAAAAAAGAGGAAATCCTGACTTTGGTTGGCACATTGGAAAATCCCTCTTAGGTATCAAATGGAGGAAGAAGAGACATCTAATGGCCAAGAATTAGGATTTGCGTCAGAAAGTAGATCTAGTCCCGACTCTGACACTAACTGCCACGTCTCCTTGCACAAACTGCTGCCCTTCTTAGGCCTTAGTTTCACATTTAAAAAAAAAGAACTCTGAATTGCTAAAATTTCTTCTAGTTGTTTGATACTTTGATTTCACAAGGAAGGCTGGCTAGATGCTTTTATGTGCCGCTTTCCTCTCTGCCTAGTCCAGTTTGTTAGTTTCCTTCCACAGTATTAGACATAATAAAAATATTATTGATAACTCTCTGTCTACTCTCTATTCTCTTAAGCCTTGCATATCATACTTTTGTTTCTTAACTATTATTTTTAGTTTTGGTGAAGGTAGCCATCAGTTTATTATTCTTGTTCAATCCACTGTGTTATCCATGACAGTTAATCTCCCAAATAAGGTGGAACTATTAAGATCTAACTCTTACTGAGGAGGAAAGAAAGTTAAGAAAGAAGTTAACATAGCCAAAGCCACACAGTGACAGCAGAGATTTGAACCCAAGGCTGCCTTTTGCCAAACCCATGTTCTTGGTTACAAGGCTGTCCTCGCTTCATGGGTTCTTTTGCAGATGTGCTGGGCCTCTTCTTGGTGCACTGAAAATACCAGGATTATGAGCTGAAAAACTAGGAAAGACCAGGGACCATGGTGAAAAGCCCAAAGCAAAGGATACTGTGACAGGAGAGGGCCTGTCTGCCAGCCTTTCCCTTTGTGCATCACCACATGTACAGAGAGAAATGCGTCTTTTGTCATACTTTTAATTTCTGTATGTAAAATACATGCTCGTCTGAGCCCCTTTGCAGTAGTGACTGGAGTCAGAGTGAAAAAATACTGCAACATTAGATTTAAAGCACATTCTTTCTTATTATTCTCTTTTTAGTTTGAGATTTCGGTTGAGATACATGTAGGTTACATGTGCCTTTTACTCAGTTTCCCCTGATGATAACATCTCACACTTAAAATTTTGTTTTGGAGTTCCTAAATATTACATTCACACACTTAGTTGCGATAGGTTCGAGTAATACTGAAGTACACAGAGCAAGGCCGGAGTTCCGTTTTGAACCCTGTTCTCCTGGCCTCTGTCCTCGTCTGGGCCCTACTCTTCTTTGCTGTACCTCCTCCCCTCACCCTCCCCGCCCCCACCCCGTACTTCTTCCTCATTGTGTTACAATGGTCAAGGTCATCCTGGCACGAAATTGAATTTGGGGATTTCTGGCTGACGCATCATTTTGTTAATGGTGCACATAGGTGACATCAGCAACTCTTGATCTCGTCTGGTCCACTAATAGCCTAATATCCTCTGATTTCCTTGTTTCCATGCTTTTTTACATACCCAGTCAAAAATAAATAATACATGTAATATAAAATAGATGTTTAATATCTATTCTATGTTTATTAGTATTAAATATATGTACGACGTTTTCTATAGTAGGAAACGTTGATTTTATTTATCTTATTTAACACACCATCAGGCATTTTATAAATATTAGTTCATTTAGTTCCTATAGTAACTCTATGCTGAAGGCACCATTATTGTTTTATAGGTGAGGTACAGAGAGGTTAGGTAACTTGTGCAAGATCACACAGCTAGTAAATGATGGGGATAGGATTCACACCCATCATTCTGGGTCCAGAGTCTGAGCTCTTAACCACTTATGCAACTAACTCATCAATAGTCAAATGGTTCATCTCTTTTTGTTCCTTTCTTAATATTCACATGTTCCCTCTACATTATCTCCTTTCTTGCAGGCTGCCAGCGTGTTCTGATATTTGACACCTTAAAAGACAACACCCCACGCCACCTCTGGACACATAATTAGCCTTTGTTCTGTGGCCTTGTCTTAAGCTACCATCCCATCTCTCTTTTTCCTGTGTTTGTTCTTAGCAAGCCTTGAAATACTCTTCTGGAACTGCTGTCTCCACTTCATCATCTAATTCACTCTTGGACCCACTCCAGTCAGAGCTTCTCTCTTAACCGCTCCATGGAAACTGTCTCTGTATCCATATGTTGATGTGATTAGTTATATTAATACATTCCCTAATATGGTGTCATTCTGGCACTGACAGCAGTTTTCACTCTTTAAACTCAGTGCTGGATTTGGTTTGCTAACGTTTCATTTACAACTTTGGTTAGTATCAGATGGACGTGCTATTTCCTTAAAACTCAGGAACGTAGGAAGATCTTTCCAGTCCATTTAATTTCCTTGTTAATTTATAGAGGTTAGTTTCCTTGTAGAAAATAGTTTTGTCTCTATGTCATTCATGTCTCTCCCCATGGGATGTCTTTTATTTGCCAATAGAAAGAGAAATAAATGTGCTTTCTAATAGTCACATAAGTCACTATCTTTACACTGGGGCATGATTTAGGAAACCTGGAATAATCTGGTTGGCTTTTGCACAAGGTTGTCTTTTGAGTCCCCAGAAAATACAAGTTGGTAGAAACAACATTGTTCAGAAAGCCGAAATGTGATAATGAAGAGAAAAAAGTTGTTGTTTGTTTTTAGTTTAGTTTTGTTTTTTGAAGAGGGAGAACAGTTACCATATTTTCAGAATGTAAGCTGTGCTAGTCACTTGATTGATGAGATGTATCGTGTGTTGTTGTTGTGTCTGACTACGCAACCCTATGGACTGTAGCTCCTCTGTCCATGGTATTTTCCAGGCAAAGATACTGGAGTGGATTGCCATTTCCTTCTCCAGGGGATCTTCCTGATCCAGGGATCGAACCCATGACTTCTGCATTGGCAGGCAGATTCTTTACCACTGAGCCACAGGGGAGCCCCCATGTGTCATTTACTAGGATGTGAAGTCTATGAGGGCAGGACTATGAGCACTGTGCTGATGACTTTGCATTTACAACTCTATGAAGTGGGTGCTGCAGTTATCCCCACATTACAGATGAGAAAACCAAGGTTCAGAGAGATACAGTAACTTTTCCAGGTTCATCCAGAAAGACTAGAATGGGTTGTTGGTTTTTCCAGGTGGTTCAGTGATAAAGAATCTGCCTGCCAATGCTGGAGACACAGGTTTGATCCCTGAGTTGGGAAGATCCCCTGGAGTAGGAAATGGCAACCCACTCCGGTATTCTTGCCTGAAAAATTCCATGGACAGAGGAACCTGGAAGGTGGCAGTCCATGGGGTAGCAAAGAGTCAGACATAACGTAACAGCTGAGCACTTTGGTTTTTTCCTAATAAAATCGTAGCACAGTGTTTAAAAGGTACCCTCAGGTTCCTTTATCCCCTGTACTCCTTAAGTTCCCACTAACCCTGCCAGGCAGACTGACCAGCAGTTTGCAGTATGAACCATTCCTTTCCCATGTTTTTGCACATGGATGCTACTTCCTGTCTCTATGCAATGCCTTGAACCCTACTCACCTAGCTGTCTTCCACTTGCCCTTTGAGGTCTATCCAAGTATTCTCTCTTCCTTCTGTCATTCACTGCACTCCTCCCACCCCCTAGAGCTCATTTCTCTTGTGATCGTGGCCCATTAGCGATCCTCTAGATCCTTATTTGTCTATTGTGTAAGACAGGGGGCTTTCTTATTCCCCATTGGGGCCAATGGCCCCTGGAACCTCTCAGAATGTGTTTGTCTGGTGAATAAAGGATGAGAGTCTCCAGATGGGTCCATCTCCAATGTGAGCCCTGTCCTTCACTGGACTGTGGTTGGTGACCTCTAATACCCTCTCCCACCTCTAACCTGTGCCCTCCTTCCATAGTGCTGGCAAGCTTGGCTTCTATATTCTTAGACTCACAGTCTCTGAACCTCTGGCCATTTTCTGTCTCTCCAGGGAACCACTCATTATTCCAGAAAGCATCTCACATTCCTAACAAGAAAATAAATTTACTTCATTTATTGAAGATTAAGCAGTCATATAACTCACTGAACAGGAGGCTGAGAACAGCTATAACAAAATCAAGCTGATGTCAGAGCCTCTCAAATTTGGGGGACTACAGCCCTGGAAAACGATATGAATGTCTGAGAATCCCTTCACTGTATTTTCTTGATTTTCTCTGTATTTTCTTAAAGAGAAGCCACATCCAAATAATCTTTTTTCCCTCTGTGATAAATACTGTGTCATCAACTTGGTCAAAATAATCTAGCTCATCAGTATTTCCAGGGGCTATCTAACTGATCAGTAAACAAACATTTTGTTTGGAAACAAACATTTCTTTTCTGTGGAGAAATAAATGGAAAGAAATCCAGAAAAAAATATACATCCTGCTATTAGCTCTAGAGATATATTACAATCTCTAAGAAGATTCTTATCTAGCCTATAGCAAGAACAGAAAAGAAAAAGCCTTTTTTTGGGTATCAATATATAAAAATAGGATAGAAATTGTGGTTCTCTCTGCCATACGCAAATCCTGTTGTGTCTTGCTATTAATCTGCTATTAAATCCCACTTCTTTGCCTGAGATTGAACAAGCAGGTCAAGATGACACAGATGCTGCAGTTGCCAATGCAGCAGAACAGTTTTCTGAAAGCAAGTGTGTTAATGTGAGAAGGACCAGTGCTTATTCCCTTGCCTGCCTCTGTAGTCATGTGTAGGTCAGGACCATGTCAATAAGGCCCCCGACTGAATTCTCAGCCCTGAGCATTGAGCCTGGAACCTAGACAGAGTTCAATAATATATGCTGAGTGAATGAACAACTGAGTGACTGTGTTCACTCCTCCCAGAATTCACACTGAATGATCCTTGTATATATTTTGTGTACATAATTCTTTCAGAATACTACCCATTCTTTGAGCTACAGTGCCACCATCTCCATGACATACAAGACTCCTGTGAGCATAGAGGATGCTCCATCCTCATGTTCATGAAGCATCAGAAATGCTTCATGGAGGAAGTGCTGTTTGAGTTGGGTCTGGGTGGATTAAGAGGCAGTGAAGAGAGAGAAGGCTCTCTGGGAGGAAGGAGGGGAACTGCTGCAGGTTAAGAAGGTCAGGGAAGGGCTTCTTCCCAGAGTCCAGGAGATCGGAACCTTGGGGATCAATGATCATCTCCCTTGAAGGCCTTTGAGAACAGAAGGGTCTCTCTGCTCCTACATGCATCAGAAACCCTGAGCTGAGAATCTCCCCCAATCCAAGAGCCAGGAGCATCCATCAGGTCTCTACTCTAATCTGCCCAGCGGTCCCAGCTGGAGCTACATTCCGCAAGAGCTACAGGTGGCACTTGGTGTGCCCTCAGAGAGCTGTGATGTGAGCATGCAATATGCCTTCTCCTGCCCTTCGTCATCCCTCAGGATCCCTCCTCTAGAGGCCCCACAGCAACCAGGATAGGCCCTGGCATATTGTTGGGCTCAGTAACTATTTCTTAGATGGATGAATACTAGAATCTTGGAGGTGAGGTCATTACCACTTTCCCCACCTAAAATAATCCTGGATTGTGTCTTCATTCTCTGAACTCTCAGTAGGGGGATAACTTGCAACATTTCCATCCTCACTAAATATTCAGACAGTGAGTGCCCAATCTGTCCTTCTAATTTTCCTTTGAGTAGTTAAACATGCCCTACATGAGGGTTTAGCTTTTTGTCCAGCCTGCCAATAGACACTAAATAGAGTGGCTTGCTCTGCAATTGGATCTCATTAGGATAAGGAGAGTTGATCTGGCCCTGGAGATGTAGGAGACAGATGAATCGCAAGGTTAAGTGCACAGGAATTATAATTAACTC
>NW_011494775.1:2570252-2570446 GCF_000754665.1 Bison bison bison | reverse complement strand
GGTGCTACTTATAGTTTTATACTCTGATACATTGAATTGGCTTTTTTTGGGGGGAGGGAATATAGTTGCTTTACAATGTTGTATTAGTTTCTGCTGTGTGAAGTAAATCAGCTATATGTATACAAATATCCCCTCCCTGTTGAATCTCCCTCCAACCTATCTAGGTCACCACAGAGCACCAAACTGAGCTCCCT
>NW_011494775.1:2564688-2570152 GCF_000754665.1 Bison bison bison | reverse complement strand
GAAATGGCAACCCACTCCAGTGTTCTTGCCTGGAGAATCCCAGGGACGAGGGAGCCTGGTGGGCTGCCATCTATGGGGTCACACAGAGTCAGACACGACTGAAGTGACTTAGCAGCAGCAGTGTATGTATGTCAATTGCAATCTCCCAATTCACACCACCTCCCTTCCCCTCCCTCCTCCACGTCTGTGTCTCTATTCGTACCCTGCTGCTGCTACTGCTGCTAAGTCACTTCAGTCACGTCCGACTCTGTGTGACCCCAGAGATGGCAGCCCACTAGGCTCCTCCATCCCTGGGATTCTCCAGGCAAGAACACTGGAGTGGGTTGCCATTTCCTTCTCCAATGCGTGAAAGTGAAAGTGAAGTCACTCAGTCATGTCCAACTCATAGCAACCCCATGGACTGCAGCCCACCAGGCTCTTCCATCCATGGGATTTTCCAGGCAAGAGTACTGGAGTGGGGTGCCGTTGCCTTCTCCGTCATACCCTGCAGATAGGTTCGTCTATACTATTTTTCTACCACACTGTGTATGTGTTAATATACAATATGTTTTTCTCCTTCTGACTTACTTCACTCTGTATGACAGACATCCACATCTCTACAAATGACCCAGCATTGCTCATTTTTATGGCTGAGTAGTATTCCATTCTATATATGTGCCACTTCTTCTTTGTCCATTCATCTGCCAATGGACATTTAGGTTGCTTCCGTGTCCTGGCTATTGTAAATAGTGCTGCAATGAACATTGGGGTGCATATGTCTTTTTGGATTTTGGTTTTCTCAGAGTATAAGCCCAGTAGTGGGACTTTTGTGTTATATCGTAGTTCTATTTTTAGTTTTTTGACGAACCTCCATACTGTTCTCCATAGTGGCTGTATCAACTTACATTCCCAACAAGAGTGCAAGAGCATTTCCTTTTCTCCACACCCTCTCCAGCATTTATTGTTTGTAGATTTTTTGATGATGGCCATTCTAAACAGTGTGAGGTGATACCTCATTGTAGTTTTGATCTGCATTTCTCTAATAATTAGTGATGTTGAACATCTTTTCATGTGCTTCTTGGACATCTGTATGTCTTCTTTGGAGAAATGTATATTTAAGTTTTCTGCCAAATTTTCAGTAGAGGTTCTTCAAAAAACTAAAAATAGAACTACCATATAACTTAACAGTCTCACTGCTGAGCATATACCCTGAGAAAACCATAATCCAAAAAGACACATGCCCCCCAAAGTTCATTGCACCATTATTTACAATAACTAGGATTTCAAAGCAACCTAGATGTGCATCAACAGATGAATGGGCAAAGAAGATATGATACATGTAGAATGGAACACTTCTCAGCCTTTAAAAGGAGCAATGTTGGGTCATTTGTAGAGAGGTGAATGCCTCTTCTGTTGTTGCTGTTGAGTTGTATGAGCTGTTTGTATATTTTGGAAATTAAGCCCTTTTCAATCACATCATTTGAAAATATTTTCTCTCAGCCCATAGATTGCCTTTTCATTTTGTTTATGGTTTCCTTTGCTGTACAAAAGTTTGTAAGTTTGGTTAGTTTATATTTGTTTATTTTTGCCTTTATTTCTGTTACCTTGGGAGGCTGACCTAAGAATACGTTGGTACAATTTATATCAGAAAATGTTTTGCCTATATTGTCTTCTAGGAGTTTTGTGGTGGTGTGTCTTATATTTAAGTCTTTAAGCCAGCTTCCCTAGTAGCTCAGATGGTAAAGCATCTGCCTGCAGTGCAGGAGACCTGACTTTGATCCCTGGGTTGGGAAGATTCCCTGGAGAAAGAAATGGCAACCCACTCCAGTGTTCTTGCCTGGAGAATTCCATGGACAGAGGAGCCTGGCGGGCTACAGTCCATGGAGCCCCAAAGAGTAGACACGACTAAGTGACTAACACACACACAAGCCGTTTTGAGTTTATTTTGTGTTGGTGTGAGGGTGTGTTGGTTTACACGTGGCTGTCCAACTTTCTGAACACCACTTGCTGAAGAGACTGTCTTTGTTTCCACTGTATATTCTTGCCTCCATTGTTGAGGATTAGTTGACCGTAGGTGTGTGGGTTTATCTCTGGGCTCTCTCTCCTGTCCCATTGATCTTCATGTTTGTTTTTGTGCCAGCACCACATTGTTTGTTTACTGTAACTTTATAGTATTATCTAAAGTCTGGGAGGGTTATATCTCCTGCTTTGTTCTTTTTCCTCAAGATTTCTTTGGCAGTTCTGGGTCTTTTATGGTTCCACACGTTTTGTGTTTTTGATGGCATATTTAAAATATTCATACTTATACTCTTACTGATTATTATAGTTATTCTTGATTTTATGGGCTTCTTTTTTTATCTTTTAATCGTCATCATCATATTAGTTTATTCAAGTGGTTGGTCCTCAGCCTTTACTGTATATGTGCCTTTACTGGTGGAATTTTATTTCTTAAAGATATTTACTTCTTTTTATAGGCTTTTCTTTCCGACTTAGAGAAGTCCATCTAACATTTCTTTTTGGGTTGGCTTAGTATTGATGAACCCTTACTTTTGGCTTCTCTGGGAATTTTTTTCTCTTGCCTTCAATTCTAAATGATAATCTTTCTGAGCCTGCTAAGTTTCAGGATTTTTCCCTTTTAGCACTTTAAATATATCATTTGACTCTTCTAGCCTGTGAAGCTTATGCAGAATAATCAATTCATAGCCTTATGGGAGTTCCCTCGTACATGACACTTTTGAATTCTATCTTTGTCATCAACTTCTGCTGTTTTAATCGTAATTAGATCATCATAATCACACCATCTCTTGGTGTGATTGTGTTTGGGTTCATCTTGTTTGGGAGCCTGTGTGCTTCCTATGGCCTGTTTTCTTTTTCAGGCTTGGGAAGTTTTCAGCTGTCATTTAATTAAATACATTTTTTGGCCCCCTTCCTCTCCCTCTTCTTCTGGAAGCCCTATGTGAATGTTCATATACTTGACATTATTCCAAAGATCTCTTAAACTCTTCTTACTTTTTAATTTGTTTCTCTTTTGCTATTCTCATTGGGTGATTTTCCGTATAATATCTTCCATATCACTTATGCCTTCTTCTTATGCCTAGTCTGCTGCTTATTCCTTCTAGTGTGTGTTTTATTAAAATTTCAGTTATTGTATTTTTCATATCTGATTGGTTATTTTTTTTTTACATTTTCTAGTTCGTTGTTAAAATTCTCAGGTTGTTTATCTATTCTTTGCTTAATTCAGCTGGCGTTCTTATTACTAATGGCTTGAATTCTTTGGTAAATTGCTTACTTCTGTTTTATTCACTTTTGGTGGTTTTCTCTTGCTGCTTCAGTTGAGAGGAATTCCTCTGTCTTCTCAGTTTGCTTATCTTTCTCTATTTCTATGAAATTAGATGAAACAGTTACCTGTGGAAGTCTTAAAGGGTACGTGGGAACATCTCTCTACAGTCTGCATGTGCCCAGTGGCTTTGGCGGGAGAACTGGGTTTGATGTGAACACAAGTCACGTCTTCCATAGGATGTACTGTCAGGGGCTTGCCCTCTGCTCACTGGCTATCACTGTCATACTTGGGCTGGGGTTATGTCCTAAGTTGCTGGAGGAGAAGTTCTTAGGGTTGGATTTGAGCTGATTCAGTTTTAAGTATATGCTGTTCCTGCTCCCAGCACCAGCACCCTCACCCCAGAGGGGCTGGTTTGGAAGGGCTGGGGCATGGATTGTTTTGGTCTGACCAAAGTCAAAGATCCAGAGTGCCTCTGATGCGTCACCTACACAGTAGGCAATAATGGCTATCTCTTTCCTGCTCAGATGCTGCTTAGGGTTTAAGCTACCTCAGCATTTCATGGCCGTATTTTCCCCTTGGTCATGGCAGCCTTTGTTCTAAAATGGATTTGCAATATGAAGCATGTGATGCTGGAACATTCACCCCGTTGAGGTAGGGGTGCATGTGGGGGAGGTTGTTAAGAAATAGATCAGCCACCTGCATTGTGTCAGTCTGACCTCTCTGCCATTTTTTGGAATCCTAGTTTCTTTAAGCTTGCATATAAACTTTAAGAATCAGCTTGGCAATTTCTAGTTTTAAAAAGACTTCTAAGATTTTTATTAGGAGTATATTGATTGCATAGGTCAATTTCTGTCAGAAGCAAGTTTTAAATTTTAGATTAAAAGTCTTAAGATATCTTTTCTTGAACTCCAAAAAATTTTATGGTTTTGATGCTGTTGTAAATTGTATTTATAAGAAATACCTTATTTTAGAATAATAGCAAAGATAGTACAAAGAATTCCCATATACCTCTCACCCAATTTATTCTTTTATTAATATCTTACCTTAGTAGGATGAATTTGTTACAGTTAACAAATAAATTTGATTCATTATCATTGAGTAAAGTCTGTTTACTTAATAAATAGATTTCCTTAGTTTACCTGATTTTTCCTTAGTTCCAGGATCCAATTGGGATACCATAGTATATTTAGTAGTAATATCTCATTAACTAATCTTGCCTGTGACAATTTTCAGACTTACTTTGTTTTTAATGACTTTGACAGTTTAGATGAGTATTGGTTAAATAGTTTATAGAATGTCCCTCAATGGACATTTGTCTGATGTTTTCTCATGAGTAGTTTAGGGTAATGTGTTCTTGGAAGAAAGACCACAGAGGTAAATGGCCGTGAAAATCACATTTTGCCAAGTGTACCAATGATCAACATATTTGTCACTGTCGATGTTGACTTTGCTCCACTGGCTGGGGTAGTGTGCGTCATGTGTGTCAAATTTCTCTACTGTAAAGTTATTCTTTTTTCCTATTTCCGTATTGTACTCTTTGAAATGAAGTCACTATTATAGCTGATACTTAAGGAGTAGATATCTTTGCTCCCTCTTCTTCAGGATAAAGTATTCAAGTGAATTATTTGGAACTGTACTGCACAGGAGATCTGTGTCTCATTATGTTTATTTCTTTAAACCCTTTTTTCAGTATGAACTTATAGATACCATTTTAACTTAAGGTTATAATCCAAAACCATTTTACTTATTTTGCTGCTCATATTCATTTAGTCTTGGGCTTTGGGATCTCTTTCATTTGGCCCCCATATCCCTTTGACAAACCTCTCTCATTGTGTACTTTTTTAAAAAAAGTACTTCTTTATGTTCTGGTGCTACAAAATGATCAAGGCTCATTTTGTGTATTTCTTGCCTCAGACATAAAATCAGACATTTCTCCAAAGAATACTGGTTTCTTAAAAGGAGAATATTAAATTCTGATATCTGGGTGCTTGATGTGTTCATTACTGCTAGATGCTGTTTTTATAGAGCCTCTCAGCTAATAGAACAAGAAAATATATGTGTGGATAGTAACATATATATACACATATCTATAAGTATTTCTGTATGTGGCCATCTCTACATGATTTGCCTCATCTTTAAGGCAAACATGAGTTTGTGCTGATGCCTCCAACTCTGATTCATTACTTCATGGAACGTTCTCTTCTT
>NW_011494775.1:2559428-2564507 GCF_000754665.1 Bison bison bison | reverse complement strand
CTTCCCCAGCATCAGGGTCTTTTTCAATGAGTGAGTTCTTCGCATCAGGTGGCCAAAATATTGGAGTTTCAGCTTTAGCATCAGTCCTTCCAATGAATATTCAGGACTGATTTCCTTTAGGATTTACTGGTTGGATCTCCTTGCAGTCCAAGGAACTCTCAAGAGTCTTCTCCAACACCTCAGTTCAAAAGCATCAATTATCCAGTGCTCAGCTTTCTTTGTAGTCCAACTCTCACATTCATACATGGCTGCTGGAAAAACCATAGCTTTGACTAGACAAACCTTTGTCGGCAAAGTAATGTCTTTACTTCCATCACCAGTCACATCCACAACTGGGCATTGTTTTCACTTTGTCTCTGTTTCTTCATTCGTTCTAGAGGTATTTCTCCACTCTTCTCCAGTAGCATATTGGGCACCTACCGATCTGGGGTGTTCATCTTTCAACGTCCTATCTTTTTGCCTTTTCATACTGTTCATGGGGTTCTCAAGGCAAGAATACTGAAGTGGTTTGCCACTCCCTTCTCCAGTGGACCACGTTTTGTCGGAACTCTCCACCATGACCCATCTGTCTTGGGTGGCCTTACATGGCATGGCTTATAGGTTCATTGAGTTAGACAAGGCTGTGGTTCATGTGATCAGTTTGATTAGTTTTCTGTGATGTGGTTTTTCATTCTGTCTGCTGTTTGGTGGAAAAGGATAAGAGGCTTATGGAAGCTTCCTGATGGGAGAGACTGACAGTTGTGTAGCAGTTTCATAACTATTAACCTGAACTCCCTGGGGAACAACTGTATCAACTGGAACACAGTACTTAGGTATAGTTTTCTTTTGCCTTTAGGCTTAAAGATTTCACTCATTTAAGGGTTACTTAAATGAGGTCAGTGCCATTCACTCCTAACCCCTTCAGTGAGGTTGTTACATACATTTGTAAAACATTTAATTATTTTGTCATATTCTACATTTCATCCATTCCTAACATTTCATCTTGGGAATCTGCCAGTTTCCTACATGAATTTTTGAAATTGACAGCATTAAAGCTCATACTTTGTGCTGAAATGTTTTATGGGTTTTGACAAATGTGTTAATGTCATGCATTCAGTGTAACAGTATCATACAGAATAGTTTCACCACCTTAAACAGTCTCCTTTTCTTCACCTATTTAACCCTATTTCCTCCTCTTGGATGTAACCATTGATATGTTTACCACCTCTATAGTTTTGTCTGATCTAGAATGTCAGATATTGGAATTCTTTAAAAACTGGCTCTTTTCCCTTAGCAATACTCATTTAAGATTCATCCATGTCTTCTTATAACTTGATAACTCATTTCCTTTTATTCCAGTTTTATTGAGAGACAATTGACATACATCACAGTATAATTTTAAGGCATATAACATGATGGTATGATTTTTATATATTATGAAATGATTGCCCAATAACTTTAGTTAACATCTGTCATTTCATATAGATACCATAAAAAGAAAAGGAATAAGGAAAGAAAAAAGGAAAAAATTTTCCTTATGAAGAGAATTCCTAGAATTTACTCTTAATAACTTTTATGTATATCATACAGTAGCATTAATTATATGCTTTGCTAAATTTGTTTCTAAGCATTTTATTATTTTTGATGCTATTATAACTGGAATCAATTTCTTTATTTTTCAGAAAATACATTCTTAGTGTATAGAAACACTATTGATTTTTGTATGGTAATTTTGTTTCCTGCAACCTTACTGAATTGATTATTTACATCTAACGGCTTTTTTCATTGAGTCTTTGATTGTCTATGTATAAAATTATGGCTTCTGCAAATAGAGAATTTTTCTCCTTCTGTTTTGATTCTGATAATTTATAATTTTTCTTGTCTAATTGCTGTAGCTATTACCTCCAGTACTGCATTGAATAGGAGTGGCAGAGTGGGCCACCTGATCTTGTTCCTTATATTAGAGGAAAATCTTTTAACCTTTCACCATTGAGTATGATGTTAGCTGTGGGCTTATCATACCTTGGCCTTCGTTATGTAGACATGTGTTCCTTCTATGCTTAATATGTTAAGAATTTTTATCATGAATGTATGTTAAATTCTGTTGAATGGTTTTTCTGCATCTATTGAGATGATAATATGATTTTTGTTTTAATATATTGCCGGAGTCCAGCCCCAGCAGGATCCAGGGTACCCTCGGGAGGGACAGTGTCAGTGATAGAGATGACACGGGTCTTATACTGGATTGAAACCTGATGGTCCAGGATCGAAAAGATAAGAGAATAAAGGAGAAAGAATAAAGAGAAAAAAGGAGGCTGATATTCCTTGGTTTACACAGAAAGCCAATAAAGTCCCTGACATGGGACTTGCTCTGTTCATGGAGGCCACAGGCTCCCTCTCAATGGGGTGAAGACGCAGAGCACCTTCTCCCCGGAGCGAAGATGCAGAGCACCTTCTCGATTGTGTCTTAGAAGCCCAGGCAAAAAAGTGAACTCAGAGAGCCTCTGTGCTCCAGGGAATCTGCCTGAGAAAAGAGAAAAAAAGACACAGAGACCAGAGCTCTGGTGAAGTGGGATCCGTAGCTTTATTTTCAAAAGGAACTTTTATATTCTGAGTTTCACATTTCTCAAAGTAAAAGATACAGAGTCAGCTCAACATTCCATCAATTTTACCTTTATCAAAACCATGACATTTTCTGTACACCTTTTCATAAACAAAGGTCTTATGTTATGTCTGGCCCTGTGGCCTGTTAACATTTCATGACTCTTTTCTGATAAAAGTTGATCAGCCAGAAAACTTGTTTTCCCTTAAAGTGTTTTTTCTTTATTTCTCCCATCCTCAGAAAGTACTAAATAAAATTACATTCTCACAGAGCAAAGGTGCAGTGGGTCACAACAAAGAAAGAACTTATTAGCTCAAAGGTCTGATGTGGTTAATACCAAGGCTACTACTTGCTTTTCTTACATTCCAACTACATTAACTAACGCACTCCCAGATACACAATGGATAAGGGATATGGGAACTTGGCAGCAAGCATTGGCCCAATAATGAAGCCCTTTACCAGTACTATTCTAATAATTTTTCATCCCTCAAAGGGCTGTATGCTCATTAGGACTTTTAGAAAATTTAGGCTTCCCGTGCCTTTCATGGCTGGGGAGTTGTGAGCAATTATGTGCGTTAGTTGCAAGGATATGGATAAACCTGCCAAGCAAGCTAAAATGCTAACAGAGGGTTAGAATTGAAATACTCCTTTCAAGCCCAGGAGACTTATTAATTAGAGCCCTAAATTGATTTTGTTCAGAGAAAGATGGCCGGGGATAGCCCCCTACTAATGTCAGAAGAGTTGGTGAAAAGCATAATATAGTAAACAGTAGACAGATTTTGGTTTCGGGGTAGATGCTCAAGCAGGTCCAGGGAATCCCTTGAGTCCTGATCCGCCTTTGCCTGTCAGGTCCTCTCCGCATGACCTTTGTCATGGTTGGGACTTCCCATGGTGGCTCCCAGCAATATATTAATTTAATGTTTCATATGAATTGATTTATGTATGTTGAACCATCCTTACATCCCAGGCATAAATCACACTTGATCATTATGAATGATCCTTTTAATGTGCTGCTGAATTGAGTTTGGTAGTATTTTGTTGAGAATGTTTACATCTATTGTCTTCAGGGATATTGGTTTAGTTTTCTAGTAGTGTCATTTTCTCATTTTGGTATCTGGGTGATACTGGCCTTGTAAAATGAATTGGTAATGTTCCATCTTGTCAATTTTTTGGAAAGAGTTTTAGAAGCAAAGTTAATTTTTCTTTAAACGTTGATAAAATTCACCAGTGAAGCCATTCCAGTCCTGGGCTTTTCTCTGTTGTGAAATTTTTGATTATTAATTCAGTCTCTTTACTAGTAATGATTCTATTCAGATTTTTCTTTTCTTTTTTTCATGTTACAGTATTGGTAAGTTGTACATTTCTAATTTTTTTTTCGTAGTTGTTCAATTTGTTGACATACAGTGTTCATAGTAATCCCATGATCTTTTGTATTTCTGTAAAATACATTGTAATGTCTACATTTCATTTATAATTTTATTGATTTGGATTTTCTCCTGTTTTCTTGGTTAGTTAGCTATGGATTTGTCAGTTTTATTTATCTTTTCAAAGAACCAACTTATCAGTTTGATTAATCCTTTCTATTATTTTTTCTTGTTCTCCATTTCAGTTATTTCTGCTCTGATCTTTGTTATTTCCTTTCTTCTGCTAACTGTGGGCTCAGTTTCTTCTTCTTTTTCTAGTTCCTTAATATGTAGTGTTAGGTTTCTTTGGGACCTTTCTTGCTTCTTAATGTTGGCATTTAGTGCTATGAATTTCTCTCTCAGAACTGCTTTTACTACATCCTATAAGTTCTGGTTTATTGTGTTTCTATTCACATTTATCTCAGGAAACTTTTAAATCCACCCCCTCCTTTTTTTTTTTTTGATTCATTGCTTGTTCAGAGCAGTGTTTGTTGTTTGATTTCCACATGTTCATGACTTTTCCAGTTTTTCTCTTGTTATTGATTTCTAATTTCATGCTACTGTAGCTAGAGAAGATAATTGGTATTATTTCAGTCGTCTTTAATTTGCTAAGATTTGTTTTGTGACCTAACATATGGTCTGTCATAGAACTTGTTCTCTGTGCACTTGAGAAGAACCTGTGTACTGCTGTTGTGGATGGAATGTTCTCTGAGTCTTTCAGGTGCCTGTGGTCTATAGTGGTGTCCAGTCTTCTATTTCCTTATTGATTCTCTGTCTAGATGATTTATCCATTATTGACAGTAGGATACTGAAGTCATCAGTTATTATTATATTACTATTTGTGTGCTTAGTGTGCCAGTCACAGCCGCCTGCGCTTAGTGCAGGAGGGCCTAGAGGAGCTATCCCATGTTGAAGGTCAGGAAGGGCAATGGTGAGGAGATACCCCTCGTCCAAGGTAAGGAGCAGTGGCTGCACTTTGCTGAAACAGCCGTGAAGAGATACCCCACACCAAAGGTAAGAGAAACCCAAGTAAGATGGTAGGTGTTGCAAGAGGGCGTCAGAGGGCAGACACACTGAAACTATACTCACAGAAAA
>NW_011494775.1:2558885-2559328 GCF_000754665.1 Bison bison bison | reverse complement strand
AGGACCACAGCCCTGTCTAACTCAATGAAACTAAGCCATGCCCGTGGGGCAACCCAAGATGGGTGGGTCATGGTGGAGAGATCTGACAGAATGTGGTCCACTGGAGAAGGGAATGGCAAACCACTTCAGTATTCTTGCCTTGAGAACCCCATGAACAGTATGAAAAGGCAAAATGATAGGATACTGAAACAGAAACTCCCCAGGTCAGTAGGTGCCCAATATGCTAATGGAGATCAGTGGAGAAATAACTCCAGAAAGAATGAAGGGATAGAGCCAAAGCAAAAACAATACCCAGCTGTGACTGGTGATAGAAGCAAGGTCCGATGCTGTAAAGAGCAATATTGCATAGGAACCTGGAATGTCAGGCCCATGAATCAAGGCAAATTGGAAGTGGTCAAACAAGAGATGGCAAGAGTGAATGTCGACATTCTAGGAATCAGCAA
>NW_011494775.1:2557038-2557579 GCF_000754665.1 Bison bison bison | reverse complement strand
TCAAATTGCCAACATCCGCTGGATCATGGAAAAAGCAAGAGAGTTCCAGAAAAGCATCTATTTCTGCTTTATTGACTATGTCAAAGCCTTTGACTGTGTGGATCACAATAAACTGTGGAAAATTCTGAAAGAGATGGGAATGGCAGACCACCTGACCTGCCTCTTGAGAAATCTGTATGCAGGTCAAGAAGCAACAGTTAGAACTGGACATGGAACAACAGACTGGTTCCAAACAGGAAAGGAGTACATCAAGGCTGTATATTGTCACCCTGTTTATTTAACTTATATGCAGAGTACATCATGAGAAACGCTGGACTGGAAGAAACACAAGCTGGAATCAAGATTGCTGGGAGAAATATCAATAACCTCAGATATGCAGATGACACCACCCTTATGGCAGAAAGTGAAGAGGAACTCAAAAGCCTCTTGATGAAAGTGAAAGTGGAGAGTAAAAAAGTTGGCTTAAAGCTCAACATTCAGAAAACGAAGATCATGGCATCTGGTCCCATCACTTCATGGGAAATAGATGGGGAAACAGTGG
>NW_011494775.1:2548009-2556938 GCF_000754665.1 Bison bison bison | reverse complement strand
GAGACAGATGGGGAAACAGTGGAAACAGTGTCAGACTTTATTTTTGGGGGCTCTGAAATCACTGCAGATGGTGACTGCAGCCATGAAATTAGAAGACGCTTACTCCTTGGAAGGAAAGTTATGACCAACCTAGATAGCATATTGAAAAGCAGAGACATTACTTTGCCAACAAAGGTTCGTCTAGTCAAGGCTATGGTTTTTCCTGTGGTCATGTATGGATGTGAGAGTTGGACTGTGAAGAAGGCTGAGTGCTGAAGAATTGATGCTTTTGAACTGTGGTGTTGGAGAAGACTCTTGAGAGTCCCTTGGACTGCAAGGAGATCCAACCAGTCCATTCTGAAGGACATTAGCCCTGGGATTTCTTTGGAAGGAATGATCCTAAAGCTGAAAGTCCAGTACTTTGGCCACCTCATGCAAAGAGTTGACTCATTGGAAAAGACTCTGATGCTGGGAGGGATTGGGCGCAGGAGGAGAAGGGGATGACAGAGGATGAGATGGTTGCATGGCATCACTAACTCGATGGACATGAGTCTGGGTGAACTCCGGGAGTTGGTGATGGACAGGGCCACCTGGCGTGCTGCGATTCATGGGGTCGCAAAGAGTCGGACACGACTGAGTGACTGAACTGAACTGAAGTGAACTGATTTGTGCTTTTAGTTCTATTAGACTTTGCTTTTATATTTAGGTGCTTGATATTGAGCATACAAATGTTTATAGTTGTTTATCTCTTCTGATGGGTTGACCATTTCATCATTATATAATGACCTACTTTGTCTCTTTTTGCCATTTTTAAAGTCTGTTTTGTCTGATAGATTGACAGACTATCTTGCATTTTTATTGTTCTGGTTACCATTTGCTTGAAATGACTTTATCTGTCCTTCACTTTCAATCAGTGCATGTCTTTAAGGCTAACGTGTGTCTCTTGTAGACCATGTATTGTTAGATCTTGAGGGTTTTTTTAAATTTATTTGGCTGTTCTCTGCCTTTTGTTTGGAGAATTTAATCTGTTTACCTTTGAAGTATTATTGATAGGTAAGAACTTACTATTTCCCTTTAAAAATTATTTTCTGGTTGTTTTTTAGATCCATTTTTCCATATTTTTATCCCACTGTTTTTTCTTGTTTTGATGTCTTCTGGTGTCATTATGTTCTAACTTCTTTATCATGTTCTTTTGTTTAGTTGCTATAGGCTTTTCCCTTGTGATTACCACGAGGCTTACATAAATTACCTAAAAATTACAACATCCTATTTTAAGCTGTTAGCAACTTAAACTTTAGTAGAATTCCCAAATCTCACACTTTTACTTCTCTTCTCCCTCACATCTTAGGTAATTGTTAAATTTTATGTAATTTTATTTTGTGTAACTAATAACAGATTATTATAGTTAGGGTTATTTTTCCTATGTTCATTTATTAAAAAAAAGTTTTAAACTAGAGATGTAGGCAAATTATGTACCACTATTACTAAATTACAGTATTTAACTTTGGCTGCATATTTACTATTTCCGTAAGTTTTACACTACCTTTTTATGCTTGTATGGTGTTAATTAATGTCTTTCTACTTCTACTTAAAGATCTCTTAAGTATATCTTATAAGGCAGGTCTAGAGGTTATAAACTCCCTGAGATTTTTTGTTTGGGAAAGTCTTTATTTTGCTTTCATTTCTAAAGATCAGCTTTGTCATGTGTAGTGTTCTTGGTTGACACTTGTTTTCTTTCAAGCTTTTGAATACGTCATCCCATTCTCTTGTGGCTTGAAATGTTTCTCCTGAGAAACCCAAGGTGTTCCCCTGTGTGAAAATTCTGTTTTTCTCTTGCTGCTTTAAATTTTTTATTTGTCTTTGACTTTTGACTATTTTATTATAATGTGCCTTATAATAGGTGTAGCCCTAGTTAAGTTGAACTTATTTAAGCTTCTTTATTTATAGTCTGTTCATGGATTTGGATGTTCATTTCTTTTTCCAGGTTGGGAAGTTTTCAGGCATTATTGTTTTACATACACTTTTTGTTCCTTTCTCTTTCTTTCCTTCTATCATTTCCATAATGTAGATAGTGTTTCTTTTCATTGTGTTGCATGCATCTGGTAGGCTTTCTTCACTCTTTTTCATTCTTTTCTTTCTTCTGACTGATTAATTTCTAATACCCTATCTCCTAAGTCACTGATTCTTTCTTCTATGTAGTTGAATCTGCTTTTGAAAGTTCATTGAATTCTTCAGTTCATTTTTTTTATTTTTAAACTCTAGGATTTCTCTTAGGGTTTTTTTTTATTATGGTTTCTATTATATTGTTGAACATTTTGTTTTGTTTATGCGTTATTTTCCAAAGTTTGTTTAGTTGTTTGTGTGTTCTTGTAATTCATTAAATTCTTTAAGAGGATTATTTTTAATTTGCTATCTGCAGTTTATGTGGTAGTGGTGGTTTAGTTGCTAAGTCACGTCTGACTCTGTGGCCCCATGGACTATAGCCCACCAGGCTCCTCTGTTCATGGGATTTCTGAGGCAAGAATGCTAGTGTTGGTTGCCATTTCCTTCTCCGGAGGATCTTCCTGATCCAGGGATTGAACCTGGGTCTCCTGCATTGTAACTGGATTTTTTATTGACTGAGCTACCAGGGAAACCCACGACAGTTCATATGTCTCCATTTTCTGTGATCAGTTTTTAGAGCTTTATTAGTTTTTTTTTTTTTTGATGTCATATTTACCAGTTTTTCTGTAATTCATGGTTTCTTATATTGTTATCTGCACCTTTGACTAATCTGCTTTCTCTTCCTCTTCCAGACTTTACAGATTTGCTTTAGCAGAGCCAGATCGTCATCAGTCTACTCAGTTTGGATTTCCAGACATGTCTCCTGGTAAGTCCTTATGCAGGTAGGACCTGCTCTTATAGAATATATTTGGTCAAGGAAACTGAGCTCTGAGATTGGGCATAGTAGGGAGTGTGCCCTGGCTGGTAACAATTGGATGGGACTTCTGGCATGATTCCCTTCACAAGTGAGGCTGTAGGATGGATTTTTTGGTTGTGTGGATTCTCTGGTCAGACTTAATACATGGTTAGAACTGGAAACTGTATTCATTGGTAGGTAGGACTATGAATTAGATTCTTTGCCTTGCCAGGGCATTGGGACCAAACCCAAGGCTTCTACAGTTTGTCATTTGGGGATCTGAATCAGATAAGAGTGTGCACTGAATTCCCTGATCAGGTGAGGGCACTGGAGTTTTACTCTGCAGTTCAAAGAAGCCATGGGCTGTGCTCTCCAATCAAGTGCCACTGTGAGCAGGGCTGTTGCATGGCCTGTGCAGTTTCCTATGTGCTCTGGTTCGGTTCCTTGGTCAGGCAGACTGGAGGATATTTTCAGCGATGAGTAGGGCTAGAAATTAGCTTCCTTTCCTGGGGGCAGTGGGGGAAGTAGCTCTAAAGCTAATATAGCTCTTTGCTTGTCTTAACTCAAGTGGACCCATGTCCCAAGTTTCCTGATCAATGGACCTATAGTCCACTGGATTTACTCTACAGTCTGTAGGCTAGCGTCTCTCTGCTTCAGTGCCACTGGGCTGCACAACTTCCAGTTCTCACCAGCCTTTCTGGTCAGAGAGGAGCCCAAAAGCTGCAACAGTGGGGTTCTGTCTCAGTTTCCTTGCTTGGGTGGGAGAATAGTTGTTCTAGGCAACTGTTCCAGGCAACTGTTAGTTTCCCAAACAATCTCTCCAGTTGTGGGAGCCTGGGAGCTACCCTCATTTCTTTTTATTGTTGAGTAATATTCCATTGTATGGATATATCAGTTTGTTTACCTATTCACAAAAAAATGTCCCTACCTATTGAAGGACATTTTTGGTTGCTTCCAGTTTGGAGTGATTATAAATAAAGCTACTAAAAACATTCATGTGCAGCTTTTGTGTGGATATAAATTTCCAAATCAGTTTGGTAAATGCTTAGAAGTATAATTGCTGGATTGTGTGGTAATTACGGTTAGTTTTGTAAGTTGTAAGCAGTTGCTAAGGTGTTTTCTAAAGTGTTATGCCACTTTGATTTCTCACCCGGAGTGAACGAGAGTTCTTTTTACTCCATATCCTCAGTAGCTGTCAGTATCGTCAGGTTTTAAAAATTTAATTTCAGTTTTTTGCCACTCTAGTAAGTGTATAGTGGTATCTTACTGTTGTTTTAACATTCAGCTCCCTAATGGCATAAGATGTTAAATATATTAGTAATTTCTTATGCTTATTTGTTATCTGTGTTTTTGGTGTTCTAATTCCTGCCTGCTTTTGCATTCGGTTGTTTCTTTTCTTTTTTTGGCTGTGCCGCATGCATGGCTTGTGAAATCTTAATTCCTACCATGGATCAAATCCATACCCTTGTCATGTCCTGGGCAGTCAGAGTGCAGATTCCTAACCAATGGACTGCCAGGGAATTCCATTACTGTAGTTATTTATGTTCTTGCTGTTGAGTTTTCAGAGTCTTTGATATATTTGGAATACAAGTCCTTTACCAGATACATATTTTTAAAATATTTTCTCCCAATTTGTGGCTTATCTTTTGATTCTCTTAACAGTGCTTGATGCCAATTGATAAGAAAGAATTTTGTTTTCTAACAGGAGCTGATATTACTAAGACAGTATTTCTTTAATTATTTAAACATTTTTATTTAATTCTCTAAACATATCAATCATGTGTGTTTTAATATTTTTGTGTGCTGAATCTCACGTATCAAGCTGATTTTTATTGGTGCAGTCTTTATTTAGTATGGGTTACACATTCCTGTTTTTTCTCACCCACCTGCCTGCCTTGGGTGTGTGAATTTTGGTGGCATGCTGAATATGGGTGATGATACATTTAGCCCACTCTTGGGTCTTATCTTCCTTTGAGGAGTGTTAATTTTGTTCCATTAGATAGTTCACTTACTGGTTGATCACCTTCAACCTTGTAGACTTGATTTTATGATTTATTTAGTATGGATCTGTGCAAATCCTGAGTTGTTTGCTTAGCTGCTCTAACTTGACAAGACTAAGCCTCCGAACTTTATTTTTCCTTATAAATCTCGTCAGGTCCTGGTGTTAGGCTTTGTTAGGATAGGTTTAGAATACACTTTATTTTAGGATACAGTCTTTACTTATTATGCTCAGTTTTTCTTGTGTCTTGGCTGAATATCTGGGATGCTAATGAATTTTGTCCTCTTAAGCTAGATTTGACCAATGTTCTCTAGCATGCTTGACTGCTATTATCTTTTTTTTCTGATTTTGATTGTGTAGCAACCAGTAAGCCTCATTTTGTCTACCTTATATAATCACAGAGTAGTCTTCAGGTGAAGCCTGTGGAAGACTCTCAAAAAGGCTTCCTAGGGGCTCTTCTGCACAATTCCCATGTATATGGACTCTGCTCTTCAGATTTCAGTAGCTGTGTATGCCCAAACTGTGATCTCTTTCTCATCAGCTCAGTGAAATTGCCATGCTCTGCTTGTGCAGTGGTCAGGATATCGTTCCTAAGCAGATGATTAGGGCTTTCATGTAACTCATCTCATAAGTTCTCCTTCCCTTATGAATCACAGAATTTCACTACTTGTCAGTCAGTGTCTGTAAACAGTTGCCTCATAGATTTTGTCCAGTTTTATAGTTGTTTTCAGTGGGGAGGGGGTCCACTGAAATTCAGGGCCAATAACTTCATCATAGCAAGAGAAAGAAATCGCAGCATGACAATGTGTTTTGATTCTTGTCATCTTTCAAAGACTCTCTTAAATGCCACCTCTTCCTTGAAGAATCTCCTGATAAGGTCAGAATTAATCCCTTCTTCCCTTACACTTCCATTGTTTTGCATTTCTGTTATCACCATATCACCATTGTTTTATCATTTCCTTTGTGGCTCAGCTGGTAAAGAATACACCTGCAATGCAGGAGACTTGGGTTCGATCCCTGGGTTGGGAAGATCCCCTGGAGAAGGGAAAGACGACCCACTCCAGTATTCTGGCCTAGAGAATTCCATGACTGTATAGTCCATGGGGTTGCAAAAAGTTGGACACCCTGAGTGACTTTCACTTTCACTATCACTGTAAATCTGAAAGTTACAGCAGCTCCTGCGTCTAGTTATTTGAGGTGTGCTATCATAGTATCACAGCTGACTACTGTCTTTGGGGGCTGACAGGATTGGAGAGGGACTGTCGTAGTCTGGTTCTACTTTCAAGGTCAGTGACCAGCAGGATGCATTCTCATATGCTGCATGTTTTACTCCCTCACTAACGGGAAGCTCCTTAAGTGGAAGAACTATGTTTTTCATCTTTGTTTCTCCTCATTATGCCTAGCATAGTGCCTGAGATGATGATGATGGCAGTGATATACAAAGACAGAAACATAGGTCAATGGAACAAAATAGAAAGCCCAGAGATAAATCCACGCACCTACGGACACCTTATCTTTGACAAATGATAAGGTATATTCTTATACATACCTTATACATAAAGTATATATATTCTTATATATACCTTATAGATATTCTTGCAAGAATATACATTGGAGTAAAGACAATCTCTTTAACAAGTGGTGCTGGGAAAACTGGTCAGCCACTTGTAAAAGAATGAAACTAGACCACTTTCTAACACCATACACAAAAATAAACTCAAAATGGATTAAAGATCTAAATGTAAGACCAGAAACTATAAAACTCCTAGCGGAAAACATAGGCAAAACACTCTCCAATGTAAATCATAGCAGGATCCTCTATGACCTACCTCCTAGAGTAATGGAAATAAAAGCAAAAATAAACAAATGGGACCTAATTAAACTTAAAAAACTTTTGCACAACAAAGGAAACTATAAGCTAGGTGAAAAGACAGCCTTCAGAATGGGAGAAAATAATAGTAAACGAAGCAACTGAAAAAGAATTAATCTCAAAAATATACAAGCAACTCCTGTAGCTCAATTCCAGGAAAATAAACAAACCAATAAAAAAATGGGCCAAGGACCTAAACAGACATTTCTCTAAAGAAGACATACAGATGGCTAACAAACACATGAAAAGATGCTCAACATCACTCATTTTCAGAGAAATGCAAATCAAAACCACAATGAGGGACCATCTCATGCTGGTCAGAATTGATGCTATCCAAAAGTCTACAAGCAATAAATGCTGGAGAGGGTGTGGAGAAAAGGGAACGCTCTTACACTGTTAGTAGGAATGCAAACTAGTGCAGCCATTATGGAGATAACATAGCTCCACTATAGAGCCAACAGTGTGGAGATTCCTTTAAAAAACTGGAACTAGAAATGCCATATGACCCAGCAATCCCACTGCTGGGCATACACAGTGAGGAAACAAGAATCGAAAAAGACACATGTACCCCAATGTTCATCGCAGCACTATTTATAATAGCCAGGACATGGAAGCAACCTACATGTCCATAGCAGACGAATGGATAAGAAAGCTGTGATATATATACACACTGGAATATTACTCAGCTATTAAAAAGAATGCATTTGAATCAGTTCTAATGAGGTGGATGAAACTGGAGCCTATTATACAGAGTGAAGTAAGTCAGAAAGAAAAACACCAATACAGTATATTTAATGCATATATATGGAATTTAGAAAGATGGTAACAATGACCCTATATGCGAGAGAGCAAAAGAGACACAGATGTGAATAACAGACTTTTGAACTCTGTGAGAGATGGCAAGGGTGGGATGATTTGAGAGAATAGTATTGAAACATGTATATTATCATATGTGAAATAGATCGCCAGTCCAGGTTCGATGCATGAGACAGGGTGCTCAGGGCTGGTGCACTGGGATGACCCTGAGGGATGGGATGGGGAGGGAGGTGGGAGGGAGGGTCAAGATGGGGAACACATGTACACTTATGGCTGATTCATGTGAATGTATGGCAAAAACCACCACAATATTGTAAAGTAATTAGCCTCCAATTAAAAAAAAACAAAAACAAATAGCATCAAGCATTTATTGAATGCTTTTTATCTGTCAGGCACTTGTTGTTCAGTCGCTACATCACTAGACAAAGCATTTTATTTAATAAACAGTCATCTGTGTGGCATTTTCCATGTGCCAAGCATTATTCTAAGCACCTACAAATATTAATTTATGTACATAGATTATCTCACTTAAGCCACAAAAAACTTTATGAGGAGCTCTATTTTCTCCATCTTATAGATGAGAAAATTGAGGATTGGGAAATTTGGGTAACTTTCTCAAGTGCTCACATATCTAATAGGTAATGTGGAGTGGAGATAGGCAGGGCTGTAAAGCTTGCACCTGGACAAATGTCTCCTCGAGCTACAAATTACAAAGAAACTCTATGGCAGTGTTCCCCAACCTTTTTGGCATGAGGGAGCGGTTTTGTGGAAGACGATTTTTCCACAGACTGGAGTTGTGTGAGGTGGTTTTGGGATGACTCAAGCACATTACATGTACTGTACACTTTATTTCTATTATTATTGCATCAACTCCACCTCAGATCATCAGGCTTTAGGTCTCAGAGGTTGGGGACCCCTGCTATATGGGACTAGAAATAACCGCATGCATGTGCTGTTAGGGCAGATTCTGGAGAAAAAGATACAAAAAGGCCAAAAACCCCAACTGCCACTTCTGAAAAGCCGGGAGCAAAAGCAGGATACTGCACATGCCTCCTCCACTTAAGACCACCGAATAACCTAAGCCATCCGTGGATGTACCCTTAGTCTCACCCCAGCTCACCCCCATTCAGGGAGGGAGTAAGGGATCCTGCTGCTTGTTCTCACTGCCCCCTGCTACAGCAGGGGTCCCAATAAAGCCTTGCCTGAATTTCTTGTCTGGCCTCTAGTCAATTTCTATTGATTAGGGAAGGCTGAGAACCCTGGTTAGCATATTCAAAAGCAGAGACATTACTTTGCTAACAAAAGTTCATCTAGTCAAGGCTATGGTTTTTCCTGTGGTCATGTATGGATGTGAGAGTTGGACTGT
>NW_011494775.1:2547540-2547909 GCF_000754665.1 Bison bison bison | reverse complement strand
CCCGGTCTCCCTGGAGAGGAACACCGAGGTTTTCCGGCACCACTTCCTCTGAGCCCCTTCTACCCTCCTGATCTCGACAGGAGGGTCGACACCCCTGCTTTGTCTGGAAGGGGTTCCCGACCTTCCGGTCGCACCTCAGGATGAGGCCGGTCTCACGACGACATTCCATACGTGGCCTCGCGGGTGCTTCCACATTGCGAAGCACCCCGATTTCCCGGTCCCCTCTAGATAAGAAGCCGATGCCCCGACACCTCTCCGAACTCCACCCTGTGAATGAAGTCAACACGAAGGGGCAGTGACTCGCCCGTGCATCGACCGGAAAAAACCCCCCAGGTTCCAAATACAGCTCGACAAGTGGCCTCTCTCCCC
>NW_011494775.1:2536518-2547440 GCF_000754665.1 Bison bison bison | reverse complement strand
GAGTTGGACTGTGAAGAAGGCTGAGTGCCGAAGAATTGATGCTTTTGAACTGTGGTGTTGGAGAAGACTCTTGAGAGTCCCTTGGACTGCAAGGAGATCCAACCAGTCCATTCTGAAGGAGATCAGCCCTGGGATTTCTTTGGAAGGAATGATGCTAAAGCGGAAACTCCAGTACTTTGGCCACCTCATGCGAAGAGTTGACTCATTGGAAAAGACTCTGATGCTGGGAGGGATTGGGGGCAGGAGGAGAAGGGGACGACAGAGGATGAGATGGCTGGATGGCATCACCGACTCGATGGGTGTGAGTCTGAGTGAACTCCAGGAGTTGGTGATGGACAGGGAGGCCTGGCGTGCTGCGATTCATGGGGTCGCAAAGAGTCAGACATGACTGAGCGACTGAATTGAACTGAACTGAAGAACCCTGGTGTGTATCAGAGCTAGTAGATAATCATCAGATATTTGTTAAATTACAGACAATTTATGGCTTCTACTTGGTAACCTTTAGAAGCTTCTAAAGGTTTCACTCCATCTTTATTGGGAGTAGTATTTTATCAATGTAGATAATGTGTACCCACCTTGCAGGGATTTGTCTGGTCATTCCAGTTGGCCGCATATAGTATCCTGAACCAAGATGTTAATGCCAGAACTAAAATATTTTGGAAAAGGAAACCCTGTGGAGATTAATGGCCACCCTTCCACAATCTTCCATCTGATGGATTCTCAGCTGCCTGAGTAAGTTATGGCTATGGAGCTGGCCCAAAACTACCAAGGCCCAATTCTTCCTAATTGTTTGCAGTCACTGCTTCCAAATTAGGTTGCTGTCAAAACAAGAGAGTTTTGAAATGTCCAGGAAGAATGTTGCCCTTCTCCAGGAAGATGGATCAGGAAGTGAGCAAGTAGTACTCATACTTTTAATTCAGGTTTTATGGAGCTATAAGATTCAGTAAAACGTTCCAGCTTAATGTATTGAGAAGATTTCAGCACAGTAGTTCTCCAAAGGACTCCATGTTTTTCCTGCCAGTGGGTACAAAAAGGGAGGGGGGGGAAACTCCTGTGGTTAAAATAGACACTGCTGCTGCTGCTGCTAAGTCACTTCAGTCGTGTCTGATTCTGTGTGACCCCATAGACAGCAGCCCACCAGGCTCCCCCGTCCCTGGGATTCTCCTGCTGAAGCAAGTTAAGAACATGGGAACATCCTTTAGGTAGTGTAAGCTCTTCCCATTTACCATTAGCAATAGGTAATGACATTTTTCCACAGCAGAACGATGTTACTTTTATATTTTCCTACAACTTATTATTTATCCTAAAGGCTGAAGGATTTTTAGAGGAAATTTAGCTGATTTCCAGAGTTCCAGTAGATTGTATTCATTTCCTACATATACCATTTTTGATGAGTTCAACCAGTCCCTACTCCTTGTTGTGTGTTTGTGGCGGGAGGGGGATAGGTTGCATCCTGGTGCTACCCTGATTTTGAAAGCAGTTCCAGAGGTTCGGAAAACCCTTTCCCAGCATGTCTAGAATAGACCAGTTGTTAGATATAATATGATAATGATACACTTCACATACCCAGAACAAGGGACAGACACATCTTTTATACTTAATCCTATGATAAGATTCAGTGAGAAAGTCCTGGTATGCACACTCCCCTGGTCCAAAGATTGATATTGATTTCAGACTGAAGAAATTTCATAGAGGATGCCATTCAGAGAATCAGTCAAATGCCTCATGAATCTATTGTTTTAGACACTGAATCATACTGTGACCCATATTATTTAAGGGGTCAGGAGAGGTGGTGTAAGGAGTGGGTAATGTACACTGGCCTTTGGAGTAAGACAGAGTGGGTTCAGTTTCTAGTTCTGGTGCCTATGAGCTGTGTGACCTCAGATGTGGAAATTAACTTTTCTGAGCACTCATTTCCTCTCCTGTAAACTGGGAATGATATTTGGTAGTTTAAAACATTAAAGAAATAATGCAGGTGTGACTCCTATTATAATGCTAACAAAAGGTTACAAGAGGGCTTGACAAAACTTTGTTATCACTGTTCTTGGTTCTTTATGTGTATTATTTTGATCAGTCTTCATGACATCTCTCAGAGACTTTCCTCATTTTCACAGATGAGAAACCCAAAATTCAGATTTTAAATGACTTGCCCCAGGCCTGGAGCTAATAAGTTACCAGCAAAAAGTGAATTGAAACTAGCTGGTGCCACATTTCTCAAATGCTAGAGGTGGCACTCCATAGAGTCTGTCTGCCTTGATCAGACTCTGAAACAGGAAGGAAGGACAGGATGATTGGAGGTGTTTCATGAATATGCCTGCTTGATTTGTAGCCAGCCTGGTATTTCGCAGATATTTAAACAAACAAACAAGCAGACATCAAATAAGTAGATATATGGCATTTCTTAAGCACTTGCCATGTGCTAACTGGAGAAAGAAATGGTAACTCGCTTTAGTGTTCTTGCCTGGAAAATCCCATGGACAGAGGAGCCTGGTGGGCTACAGTTCATGGGGTTGTAAAGAGTCGGACAGGACTGAGCAACTGAGCACATATGCTAACAGATTCCCTAAGTTTTATCCTGTATTATCTCATCTAATTATCATAGTAACCCTGTAAGACTACCAACATAATACCCATCAGGAGTGTGAAAACTGGCATAAAAATGTTCATTTGCTCAAGGTCACAGGGCTTGTTAGAAGCACAGCCAGGCCTGTCCAACCGCCGAGTACTATCTACTTGCTGACTATGTAACGTATTACTCTTTAGATATGGGGACACCTTTCCAGTTGCAAAGCCCAGAGCAATGTTGAGAGCTCCACAGATGTTCATCCTTGGCAGTCACTTTCATCCTTGCCCTGTTCCTCTGTTCCTTGAATTTCCATGATGATTTCTAATGTCAAGTAACTTGACACTTCATTTGGCTATTCTGCAATGAAATTGACCACCAATAAAACCGAATAGCCCACAGTGGACTCTTTTTATTATTACCTATTAGGCATTTCTTGTGAGCCTATTAGAGTAATATTTTGATTGAATTAAAATGATTGCTAAAATATCCGGCAGCACAAATTTTCCCTAATTCAGTATCAGGCTTAGGAATCAGTTTTTTGAATTAAAAAAAAATCACAGCTTTTTTTTCCTATAGGAAAATAAAAAGCTCTATGCATCTGCTTTCTGAATTAAGGACAAGTTACTAAAAACACAAAAATAATTATATTCCGGGCTCATGACTAACAAAAGGGGGTGGGGGGAGCCTGAAGTACAGTTATCCCTTTGTATCTGCAAAGGGTTGGTTCTAGGACCTCCTGAGGATGCCAAAATCTTCGGATGCTCAAGTTTCTTATTAAAATGACATAGTATTTGCATATAACTTAAGCACATTCTCCTATTTACTTCAAATCAATCTAGATTACTTAAAATATCTAATACAATGTAAATACTATGTAAATAGTTATCAGAGCATGGCAAATTCAGATTTTGATTTTTTTGAGCTTCGTAGAATATTTTGGAGAAGGCAATGGCAACCCACTCCAGTACTCTTGCCTGGAAACTCCCATGGATGGAGGAGCCTGGTAGGCTGCAGTCCATGGGGTCGCTAAGAGTTGGATATGACTGAGCGACTTCACTTTCACTTTTCCTTTCATGCATTGGAGAAGGAAATGGCAACCCACTCCAGTGTTCTTGCCTGGAGAATCCCAAGGATGGGGGAGCCTCGTGGGCTGCCGTCTATGGGCGGGTCACACAGAGTTGGACACAACTGAAGCGACTTAGCAGCAGCAAAATATTTTTTCAAATATTTTGGGATCTGCAGTTGGTTGAACTGGTTACAGAAGGCCAACTCTATTTCAACATTCTGAAAACAAAGAACAAAATTATTTTAAATATAATCTATATATTATTCTTTCTTAAAAAAAAAACCACACTAGATTGGCTTTTTAGATTGAAAATTGCTAGGATAAGATACAAAATGTGCTCTACTTCCTGTCAGAAATTGAGAAGGTGCAACAGGATAACAGGGGCTTCCCAGGTGGCACAAGTGGTAAAGAATACACTTGCCAATGCGGGAGATGTGGGTGTTGTGGGCTTGATCTCTAGGTTGGGGAGATCCCCTGGAGGAGGGTATGGCAGCCCACTCCGGTATTCTTACCTAGACAGAGGAACCTGGTGGGCTAAAGTCCATAGGGTCACAAGGAGTCGGACATGAACGAAGTGATTTAACACAGCACAATAGGATAACATGTGAACACAGAGTTGGGAGACTTGGGTACTAATTCCAGAGGGGCCACCTCATGCTGTGTAATAGAGGAAGCCACATGTCCTCTCAGGATCCAGTAATGAGAACTCCAGGCACTGCATTATTTCATTTAATACTCACAGGAATTTTATAAGGTTATGTTGGTCCTAATTGACAGCATAAGAAATTGAAGCTTATAGAGTTCAAGTGCTTTGTTCACAGTTGAGTTGTATTTTGGCATTCAAACAACATAAATACAATTTGCTCTGGGTATTGATTCTAGGTGCCCAATGCAAACATATGCAGGTGCAGACATCTAGCCTTGTCCTCAACACACATGGAAGCACCAATCTATGAGAATTCAGTCAATTCTGGTCTTTTCTACAGTCCCAAAGTCTCTAACAGAAATTGCATGGAGGAGTATTTCCAATGAAGTTGCTCCAAGGAGCTGCTTATGTGAGATGACTATAAATACTGTTTGGCATTGTTTAAATTGAATTGGGAATGTGCTGAATTAGGGACTGACTAAAATGTTAAACCACTTTCACTTGAACCATATTCAAGGACAGGGCTGAAATAAAAAGTGTGAAGCCAGCTGCAAAGGAGTAAGACATAAGGTCAGCTGCATCAGTGATGGCAGCTTGCCCTGGACTTTACTCTGCTTGGCAGCAGTCCTGTCCCAGTGGGCAGCTGTAGGGAAGGCAAGTGAGAGACTGAATGGGCAGCCTCAGGAGAACAAAAGAGCCTGCAGAGTCAAGACTGTCATATGGGAATCATCCCTCCAACCAGAATGAATCCTTCCCTAGCCAGGTCCCTTCTCCAGGGGATCTTCCCAACCCAGGGATTGAACCCAGATCTCCCGCATTGCAGGTGGATTCTTTAACCAGCTGAGCCACCAGGGAAGCCCAAGAATACTGGAGTGGGTAGCCTATTCCTTCTCCAGCAGATCTTCCTGACTCGGGAATTGAACCGGGGTCTCCTGCATTGCAGGAGGATTCTTTACCAGCTGAGCTACCAGGGAAGCCCCTAGCCAGGTCATCTTTTAGCAATTAATTATTTTGGTGAACAATGTTGATAATGTGCATGTTTTGCCATTTCTGAACTCTTGGCAAGCCAAGACACAGCCACCCAGTTTTGATGGGTTCAATCTGCAACCTCTCTGGAGACTCCACTCAAGAATAAAGATGTAAGATTGTTGATGTTTCCATGCCAGTTGTAGTTTTATCTTGATTAGTTCATTTACTCATTCATTCAGCTAACACTTTCTGAACACTCACTATGTGGATAGTGCTAAATGCTTGGTATACACTGGTAAGCAAGTCAGACAAAGATCCCTGCTCTCATAGAAATTCAGTTCCAGTGATTTACATTAAGTGGAAAGAGCAGTAGCTTCAGAGTTAGCCATTTCTAGTTTCTGCAGTCACTTCCATCTATGTCTTAGCTGTGGGCCCTAATGTGTTTGAGCCTTGTTTTCCTCATGGGGAAAATGTGGACCATAAAAACCATAATTCCACCTCCTAGAAAGAATGTGAGATTTGGAACACATGATACAAGAAGCCATGCTTGGCACTGACAAGGGTCTCAGTATAGCTACCTCCTTCTCAGTGGCATGCTTCCTTCCCTGCTGTCTGCTGTGTACCAGCCAGCTGCATACCCTAGACTTTGTTCTGTGCTCATTGTGCAAAATTCATTTATCCCTTCTTCAAAGTTGTATTTTCAACTACAACTGACTAGAAAGTAGCAAAAGGAAGGGTGAGTGCTATGATCTGAATATTTGTGTCCCCTCATATTAATGAGTTGATGTCCTGACTCCTGGTGTGACAGTGTTAGATGATTGGGCCTTGAAAGGTAAATAGAATTGGATGAGGTCATGAGGATGGAGCCCTCATGGTGGGATTTGTACTCCTATAGCGAGAGGAGTTTGAGCAAACTCTGGGAGATAGTGAAGGACAGGGAAGCCTGGCATGCTGTAGTTCAAGGGGTCTCAAGGAGTCAGATATGACTTGATTGAACAACAACAGTAAGAAGAGGCACCAACACTTTTTCTTTTACATGCAATGAGCAAAAGTTGTGAGCACACAGAGAGGAAGTGGCTGTCTACAATTTAGGAAGAGTGCCTCCACCAGTGGAAACTGCCAGCTCGTTAACCCTGAACTTTTAAGCCTCTAGAATGTGAGAAAGAAGTGTTTGTTATTTAAGCCACCCAGTCTATGGGCATTTTGTTACAGTGAGTGAGTGTTAGTCATTTAGTCATGTCTAATTCTTAGTGCTCGTATGACTGTAGCCCACCAGGCTCCTCTGTCAATGGGATTTCCCAGGCCAGAATATTGGAATAGGTTGCCATTCCCTTCTCCAGGGGATCTTCCTGACCCAGGGATCAAACCCATGTCTTCCTCATTGCAGGCAGATTCTTCACTGTCTGAGCCACCAGGGTAGCCCCACGCTAAGACAGTGAGCTTGATGCCATCTGGTAAGAAAGCAAGGCCATTGGTGCTGATCCATCTATTTCATTGGTCTGAGCACAGTGATCCTCCCACATAGCCACCAGGCATCTTAATAGCGGTCTTCACAGCCACATCTCCCTACCAGAGGCATCATGCCCCTGTAGGTGGGGACTTCAGATCCTGGCTAACGACAGTGGATGCTCTTAGAATGTGCCACACAAAGTAGTCTTCCCTTCTTCAGCTCTCTGAATTACAGTCAAATCTCCTTTTGTTTGATTAAATTTTGGCTTATTACTATGTTTCCCAAGGGCACCAAAATTTTTACTTGACTTCAGAAGTGCCATTTCTTAGTAAATATTAACACATTGGTCCGTATGTACCTTTTGAACTCTTGGTCTTTCTTTGAATTTTTTTTTTCTAAACTAAACAAATTAATAAAACTAAGAAACTGATTAATGACCTCTGATATAGCTTAATAAGTGGAGGTATTAATTTCAGGAATCATGGTGCAGTTTTGAGGTGAGAGGTAGAGAGAGGTGGAAGATTTTAAATTATATTATACCTTTAATAATATTTTATTGCTACAAATATATACATAATACATATTCATGATATTTACAGAAAGTAGAGAATAAACAAAAATGAGGAAATATTCTAGGATCCTGTGATAGATGCTGTAGTCATTTTTGATAAATCATATACTTGTTAAAAGTTGGTAATCTTTTATCAACCTATTTCATCTTTTTTGTCATTAGATACTTTAATATTAATACCATTTTAATAACCTTGCTAGCACCCTATTATACAGATGGACCATTATTCCCACCCCCAACCCAATTTTTACATTTATCCCTCATACAGGGATCATTTGGACATCATTTACAGCATCACAGTAAGACTCTGCATAGCTGAATCTTTGATCTCATCCATGTTTATTTCTTTAGACTAGCTTTCTAAAGGCTAAATGGCGGGTCCAAACTTACAGCCGAACTCCCATTGATTTATGTATGTATTTAGCAAATATTTCTAAGCACCTGTAATTTTCAGGCAGTAACAGACACTGGAGAAAAATCATGTGAACAAGGCAGTTTCTATCCTCACAAAGTTTATAATGTCATGAGTTTGTACAATTTATCCTCCCACAAGCAGACTATGAGAGTGCCTTTTATCTAACACAAATCCACTCCTTCCAAAATGCCTTTAAAAATCTGTCATATACATTTGTTGAATTGCAAAACAGAATTATTCCCAGTGTTCTAACACTGTGCTGTATGGGGATGCAGTACCAAACTGTATCAGTCTGTTGGAATGACTGATCACAAAAAGGTGTCCTTTTACCACAGTTCTTGGAAGTGAGCATGAACTCTTGAAAATCAATAAACCAGTGAATTTATGCCTTGACTTGACATATGTTTTATGCCCAAAGCCTCATGTGCCCCTCATTTTAGCACCTCTTGTATTTGGGTGTCTGAAGCAGCCCAGACGTGGGTGTTGTGTTTGAATGTCATGGCATTTATGTCCAAACGAATTAGTGTCCGAAATGGCTCAAATGGCTTCCTTCTACACTTGGGGAAGGGGACTGGACAAGATGGCTTTGAAATGCCATCTAACCCTGTTTTTTTCCTCCTCCTTTGTCATTTTAGAAAAGAACAAAATCTGTTAGAACTCAGATGAAATTTATTCTAAATCATTAACAAAGAAAGACATCTATCTTCCCTCAACACAAAGAGATCCCAAAATGTCACACCCAAATCTGCAACATGGAAAATCTGAACCATTGAAAATCATGCATTAACTATGGTTATAAGATAGTCATCTCATCTCGACAGCTAAAAATACACAAGGACAGTCAGAAATATTGCCATTTTTTTTATATCCAGTGAAATAGCTTCATTTTCATTCCACAAAGAAAAAGGCTTCTTTGAACACTGTGCAATATTAAATTTGCTGTTAACCCCCATTATGCCACATTCTGTCTTAAGGTCAATACTCTCAAGCCTCCCCTGGTCAGGGTGTCTTCTTTGTGTGAACTCCCAGGATCTGCCCACATTCCTCATTCTCAGTGAACTCCAGCCCATCTCCCCGAGATTCAGGCTCTTTATTCTCCCCATCTTTCTTAGCTCCTAAGTACCCCCCTTAATGCCCGCCTGGGTTATTTATTGTCTAGCTGAGCCAAGGGTACCTGACTGAGTTAACAGCAGCCTCCTGAATAGGTGACTTTTGCAGTGAGCAAATAGAGACCAATGTGTTTTCCTGACACTTTCAAGAAAGGCTTCTGGTGAAAGAAAGTGACATTGGAAAGAAGAGGTGTGAAGTCAGTAACCTCAACATCAGAAGTGAGGGCAGTGAGGGGAGGAGATGTGAGACATCAAAGGATCAGTTAATTTGGCAAAACAACACAGGCCTTTGTAGTAATTACTATGTTTTCATCTTAGGAACTTCATATTTGGGGAACTGTAAACATCTAGTTCCCTAAAATGCCTAAATCATTTTTCCTTCATGTCGAGCCAGTCGCTTTCAAAATACTCAGGAGGCTATGTTTTCCTGTAAGTTTGCCTAACTCTAGATCAGTTGGTGACATACATGAGATCAGAGGTCCTAGGGGCCTTGCTGTGATGCAGAGTCCCAAGACCTACTTCCTATTCAAACTACCCAGGAGGTCTGGGCCAGGGCCAGGTAGCCTGATGCAGGTGCAGCTTAGGATAAAATGCCTGGTGCATGGCTTTGGGTATGTTATGGCACAAGATGGACTCAGAGTTAATGAAATGCGAGGGTTTGAAAATCAGGCCAAGGTTTTAATCCACGTTGTCTTTAAGTTGTGTGACCAGGTGTTGAGGCAAAAGGAGGGAAATAAATCTTCTCTAGTATTCCATGACCAGTTGGGAGACCATACCATCGTGGAGGATGGGACAGGTTTGGTGCTGAGCTAATCAAGTATCTCAGACAATTAAAAGCATGCGTCAAGCAGATTAGATAGGACAGGAGCAAGTGAGTGGAAATGAGTTATAGATGTTGAAAGCTTCTGGTGTTTAGCATGATTGATTGCTTAACTCAAATTCTTATTATAAAAGGGCCTGAGGGCCAAGGGATAGCATATGAGTTTAAAAGTAAAGAAATTCCTTCATTTCAAAGCCCTCTCACCTTTCGGATCCTTTTAAGGGACTGCCATCACCTATAGGTTAGAGGCCAGACCACCCAATCTGGCACATGGAAGCCTTAAATATCAGGCTTACCTACCCACCCAGCCTCCTACCCCAGCTCAACAGTGCTCTTCCCACATGCTCAGTACTCTATTCCCATTGACTGTTGGAAGTCCCCTAAACATACTCTCCTGGAGAGTGAACCTTGCCCCGTAGTACCCCTTCACCCACTCAGACTCTGCTCCCACCCGAGCCCTGCATTGTAGCAACCATTATCATTTCTCAAACCTTCATTCTGGAGCTGTCTCCTCTTTGGACTCTTTGCTGACCCTCTAAGACACCCTGATGAAGTATCTGAGTTTTCCTTAATGGCCCATGGCAACCTGAACTGTCTATGTTTTCCAGGACACATTACTGTATTAATTTGTTCACTTGTCTGTTTCCCCTTACTAGACTGACAGCCCCTCCTGCCACATGGTGGTGGCATCACAGGGCTTGCACTTGGGGGCAGATATTGAATAAATATTTTTATGTGAAATACCAAGACCACCAAGTTTTTTGGGGTAAGCTGAAAAGCAGGGTAGTCCTACAGCTACTGTTTTAGCCTTGGCTCCTCCTAGTACTTTTCTCTGAGTGAGGAAGGACTGTGTTGAGGAAGTCTGTCTACTTCTCCAGAGAAGTTGGTGGCTTCCCAGCTTCAGGACACCTTGTTAGGGTGCTTCTGAGCTGGCCTCTCGTCTCTGTGTCCCATGTCTTCTCACCAGCTTCCATGTGCTCTCAGGGACTGTGGCTTGAGAGCCACAGAGTCAAACTCCATGTGAATGCCTTTGGCCTTCATTTTTCAAGACTCTCATTTTTGGCCTGAAGTTATTCATATTAACAGTCCTACAGCTGAAATTCTATTTGTGTGTGTGTGGCTCAGATGGTTAAGAATCTGCCTAAAATGCAGGAGACCTGGGTTTGATCCTTGGGTTGAAAAAAATCCCCTGGAGAAGGGAATGGCATGACTACCCACTCCAGTATTCTTGCCTGGAGAATTCCATGGACAGAGGAGGCTGGTGGGCTACAGTCCATTGGGGGTCACAAAGAGTTGGACACGACTGGGCC
>NW_011494775.1:2516181-2536418 GCF_000754665.1 Bison bison bison | reverse complement strand
CAACTAATACTTTCACACCAATCTGTTGAAGATTTGAATACATATTTTTTTCCCAGTGAACAAAATGGGACAACTTAATTACCCCAGATTGAATTCTGTTCCATTTCATAAATTAGTTTTTTCAAACCTATTCAGAAAAGAGAGGGTCGGCTTTGGCCTCACTGCCACAGACCCCTCCCTGATAGCAACTTCTAAGGTGGTCTGACTATTTTTTGGGAGAATGGGAAAAGATAGTGGTATCACAAATCCTCAACTGCCCATACCAAACTGTCTACAACGGCTTTAGCTCTATAAAGCACTGGTGCTAATGCTAATTTAAGGAAGGATAAAGACAAACCCAAATCTTCATATTACTTTATGGAGATAGATTTTATACATAAATTTGTATTCATTGATTAATTCATTTACATTAATTTATTGACTGAGGCTCTCTCTGTGTCAAGGTTATGCTAGATCCTAGCACGGGGAGGTGACTATCTCCAGTCTCATGGGGAGACATAAGTGAATATTTACAGTTATTGGGCTGACAGGGTTCTGAGCTCTGAGGAAAGCATGGCACTGGGTACCCCGGGGAGAAAGCAGGGAACAAGGAACTCTTTGTGGGGAGGTGAGGAAGGCCTCTTGATGGTAGACATGTACCTGGCAAGAGAAGATGCTTGTGGGTGGGGAGGAGGCCAGCCAGGAGGGGGAAGCAGCTGCTGAAACTCTCAGAGGACATGTCTTATTTGGAGACCACAAATTTGTCAGTCTGGCCAGAGTGTAGGATGCAGATGTGAAAGTAGGGACAAGAGACTCTAAAATGGGAGAACCGTCCTACATTGTAAGAGTCTCGGCTGCCAGATGAACAAAGGTCCCCAGGAGATGAATTTGTTTTAGAATTTTACTTCCACTGCGGCTTATCTCAATATCAGCATACAAAAATATATCTATATAACAGATAAAAATAAAACATTAAAACAGCTGGGTAATAAAAATCATGAGACCACCATTACGCTGTCATGTATTTAAAATCATCCCATACCAACTTGGCTGATTTGATCATTATTTTTTCCCTTCACTAATATGCTCCTGGCACCTGCCTTAGGGCAAGGGCACCTCAGTAGTACCCCCCAAAACTACGGCTTCCCCAGACTTCCCCTCAAGCTTCTAATTGCTGGAGATACCTTTGTTCTCTCCACAAAGGCGAGCTGCTCCCAGCCCTTTGTACTGTCATCTCAGTCTGTTAGACACTTTCTGTTGGGTGTGGATTTTGCCATGATGGGTTTCTTTAACAGGCCTTGCTGCTGCTTTTTATCTGAAAGAAAGGGCTGCAAGAATTCAATGGATTATTTATTAAACAGCCAGTCCTGCTTTGAGAGACCTTTTTTTTTTTTTCCTCCCCCTTTTGAGTGTTTAATAATGGTTCTCCTCTCGCATACTGTCTGTATAAAAGAAGTTAAACTATAGAAGAAATGATTTAACCATTTTAAAACTAATACACTTTAGAATTCTGATTTGAGATAAAGTGGAATTTTATTAACAAAGGGCAAATCTCATTTTCACAAAGTGGATATGTGTTCCTACTGGGAGGACAAAACCAAGTCTGGAAAAGTGTGGCTCCCTCTAATGATCAACAGCCCAAGATGAAATTAATACAGTGCTCAATGTCCTATTCATGAAACCCAGAAGGATTTCCTTGCCCTCTGACCCCTTTCCTCCCCTGAAAGGAAAAAAACCCAAGATGACCCAGAAAAAGATATATGTAAAAGTAATATGCCTCATATACGACTTTTGACCACACCCTTGTATAAATGAGCAAATATCTCCAAGTTATTTATTCACAGTATTAGCTCACATCCATTGAGCACAGGAACTATGTAGGGCATCTTACAGGTAAGACTCCCTTTTCCTCTGTAGAACTCTGTGGGACAGGTATAATGTCTTTCCTCATTTTTACAGAGGGTCAGAGGAGTTGAGTAACTGCCAACATTAAACAGCTTCTAAGTATCAGTGTTGGCATCCAAATTCTGGTCCATTTTCAAGGCACAAGTTTTTTTCTTTTTCACCAAGCAATGCTTTGTGGTCTCCTAATATTTTTATTAGTTACTTTGATAAAACTGTAGCAACTATCAGTATACCTCTAGTCATCAGTCCTAAAATGCTTAATAGTTGTGGGCTTTTTATTTTTTAAAACTTTTTATTTGGTACTGGGGAGGGGTTTCCCTGGTGGCTCAGATGGTAAAGAATCTGCCTACAATGCTGGATACCTGGGTTTGATCCCTGGGTCAGGAAGATTCCCTGGCGAAAGAAATGGCTACTCACGCCAGTATTCTTATCTGGAGAATTCCATGGACAGAAGAACCTGGTGGGCTACAGTCTATGGAGTCACAAAGATTCAGACACGACTGACCCTTGTACTTTTCGTAGCCAATTAACAATGTTGTGATGGTTTCAGGTGAACAGCAGGGGGACTCAGCCATACCTATACATGTATCCATTCTCCCCAAACTCCCCTCCCATCCAGGCTGCCACATAACACTGAGCAGAGTTCCCTGTGCTGTGTGGTAGGTCCTTGTCGGTTTTCCATTTTAAATATAGTAGTGTGTACCTGTCCATCCCAAACTTCCCAACCGTGCCTTCCCCTCATCCTTCCAGTGGTGAGCTTTTTAAAAGGAAAGTATGAAGAAGTTTATTTAACAAAAATTTTGAGTTCCTACCACCACCTCTAGCAACGATAATGACAGCACCACAATGACTGTTTTGTTTATTATAAACCAACACAAAATACTGATGTACAATTGCAGCACTGAAATAATCATGTATAGTAATTATTACAGTCAGAAATTTTACTTAGGATTTTATAATATATAAATTTAGGGGTTTTTTTGACATTTGCTATACCACCAACTCTCTTTCAGGATGTTGGTCCAGAGAACTGTTTGTTTTATTTTACAAAAGATGTAGAAAAACAGGAATAAATTGAGGCTAAGACACCTAGGAAATTTTAGAGCTCCCTGAGAATTATAGCCTTTGTAAAAAGGAAATAAAAAAGGGAGAGGAGTCGTTGTACTATAGTCAATACTGACTACATAAGATTGGCTCCAGAGAGTGCTTGTTTTTCTTTATCTAAACACTTTAAACATCTGGATTAAAAGGGATAAAAGTTTTTACTCATCTGGTAGTCAACATCTGGATGCAATATGTTTTTTTTAGAAGGGTGCTATTCATGCAGAGACAGGTTATGAAGACCTTTCACACAGTCATTTCTATTAACCTTCTTCTCATCATCATGTACCTATTTTAGGTGATAAGAATAATTGCAAGATCCTTTCAGCTTCGATCCTGTGCTGTCTGCCCACTTCTGCATTATTCCAGTTGATGATTCAGTGTTTATTATTCCACAAATAGAAGCCAGCTTAGACGTGTTCGTGCTATATGTGTGTATATTCTCACCTTTATTAGAACTTTCTTGCTGCCCTTTGAAAATGCTCTTCTCCTGCCTCAGGGCTCTTGCACCTGCTGTTATGTTTCCCTGGACTGTTCTTAGCTAAGATACTTGCATCATTCTCTTCCTCATCAACTTCAGGCATGCTGTTTAAATTGCACTCCCTAGCAATCCTTATTTCTCCTCTCCTTTCTTTCTTTACTCCGTAGTACTTACATACCTCTGACATATTTTCATTATCAATTTCCTCTTACTAAATTCAGGCTCCAAGAATGTAGAGATTTTTGTTGGTTTTATTCACTGCTCTATCTCCAGCATTTCAAACTACTAAGCCTGTCCCATAATAAGTGTTCAGTAAAGGTTTGTTTAATATATTATAAATAAATGTGTATTATGGGTAGAAAAACCAAGATGAAAGGTGATGTGTGTACTCATTAGAATGCAGTTTCCATGAGGGTAGGAGCTGAGTTTTGTCACTTGCTTCCTGGTGTCCTGAAGTGGGCTTGATACCTAATAGACATTCAGTATACCTTTATGGATTGGATGGATCAGAGCTCACTAATAAAATAATTGGAAATATTATTAAGTTTTTAAAGGAGAGATGAAAAGAAGAAAAAAGAAGACACAATGAATATGTATTTGTATTTCAGAGCTCACTTTCATTTTACAGTGGCTTTTACAAAGATTATATGTATTTTATTAGGTTAGAGCCACAATTTCAAATAAAATTTACAATTCCCCCATGACAGAAAATCACATTGTGAATAAATATAGCTTATCATGAAAACTCTTACACAGTCCTTGTCAGCTGCCTTTTTAAAAAATGTGCCAGTTGGTTTGAAGTGAGGTGCATTTAATGGTATGCCTTGTAAGTCTTAGCTTTACTGATCATATTCTCTATGGATGTATTAGAGTCATATATAATCCAACACCTATTTACTCAGCAGAGAAAATAAGAAAGATTACTCTGGCAAAGTTCATTCTTTGTAGACCCAGGACAAAACAGACACTTCAACTTTATCGTGAACCAACTATCATCTGCCTGGGAGGGTGCAGGGAAAGGGAAAAATGTAAGATGAATTATAATGGTGAACAGGACACTAGCATTTGAAGTGCCTGTTTATTACAAAAATGGGAAAGCTTCAAAGTTATTCTTTCTGCTGGCTGGGAACCAGAGCTAAACAGAGAGAGGAAAATTGCCTTTGATTGAAGCATGTGGCCAGCAGCCACTGGTATGCTGTAAAAGCAGAAATAGACATTGTAAGATACAGAGGATCACTGTCTGACCCAGAGTTATCCTTAAATATATTAAAGCACATTTCTTAACATGGGGAAATATTAACAATGCTATAAATTTCTATAGAATTTGAAATTTAGACCCTTAGATGTTTAAATAATCAAAGCATTCAGCCATAAGACAATACAAGGTAGAACATAATACCTGAAGAAGATACTTAAATTAAAAGTGGGAGGGCATTATGGGTGGCAAAATACTAAAATTAGTCAGCAGATAATTAGTTTGAAGAAGGAATCTTAGTTAGCCCAGAAAAAATGGACAGTTAGACCTACTCAACACTTCAGATGAGGTCCCTGTGATCCATTCATTCTATCATTGTGAAAATAAGCACAAGAGCTATTAGCTCCCAGCCTGTTTCTAAGGGAGGAGTTTACTTCCTGACTCCTTATCAGCAAGCTTGGGAATCTGATTTTCTTTGGTCAGTGAAATGTAAGCAGAAATGACATATGACATTCTTCCCCAGCAAAAGCTTAAAGAGCCATCATGGGATTCTGCCATCTCTCTTTTCCCTCTATGGTGACATCATGATATCCCACATAGAGACTGTTCGTCAGTCTTGGTCCCCAAATGAAAGGGGAATGTAGTATATTCGTAGCCAGTTCATAGAGATATAATTGTGAGTCAGTGAATCAGCCTTCGCTTTGTAAGCCAGTGATGCTGGGAGTCTTGTTATTGTTGCACAACTTACCCTAAGCTGATTGACGTTGTCTCTATATCTGTGAAAGGTATTGAAAAATAGTCTGGTTTTCTCTGAGAACATTCTCAGAGGAGTAGTGTCATGGCTTAGACAGAGAACAGAGTTATAAGAATTCAAGTTTTCTCCTGGTGTGCCACCATATCAGAATTAACTGGGAGCTGATGAAACCTGCAAATTCCCAGACCTTATGCCGGAATTAGTAAATCGGAATCTCTGAAGCTTGGACCTGTGTAACTGCATTTTCCCAGACTACTTAGATGATCCTTGTATAAACCCAAATCTGAGAACTGCTGTCCAAGATGTTGACCAGAGTCTGAACGGCTAGAGGAGAGAGGTAGTGAATAAGAAATTAGAAAACTTATGTTCAGAAATCTTGAGATTGGGCCTGGTTCTGCCACTCATTAGCTTTGGGATCCTGAGCTAGTCAGTTTAGTTCCAGTACTTGGGTTTCACATGGCTTTCCAAGGTGCTGTGATACAGTAGTGTGGAAATGCTTTGTAAACTGAAAAACACTTTGCATACCAAGATACTATGTTCTTGTCAAGATATTATTTGCATGGGGGAGGGAGTAGCTTTGCTCTAGTGACATTGGGAACTTCTGAGACCATATATTGAATCAAGATTGAAATCAGCAGCATAGCATTGGAAAGCAGGCACAGCTTAGTCAATGCTAATTTTATTTTGCTCTTTTAATAACAAGTAGGAAAATGAATTAGGGATTATTCATGTCTAAAAGGTGGCTTAATGTCTAGGGTACATCAGGTTTAAGCTGCAGAACTGAGAAGACAGATGCATCTCTGCTATTTCAGTTGAGAATCCCAGATACTTGGAGAAGCCAAGAAAGGAGAACCTGCCAAGTTGTTCTTAGACAGCTTAGTAAAGGAAGGGTAAAAACTCCTCTAAGCTCCTCCCCATCCCTGCTAAGATAGGGCATTTATTGAGTACTCATCAGTGCTCAGCATGTGCTAAGCACTTTAATTGAGGCTTCACAATAATTTCAAGAGATAAGTATTTTGGCCCACTTGTACAGATAAAGAAACTGAAGCTTGGCACAGTTAAGTTACTTGTTTGTCTAAAATAACTCCCCTAATAAATGATGGGCATGATTGTAACCACATTTTTGCCTGACTCCTGAATTTTACTCTCAGTCATTATAGTTAGTTCCTGTCTATGAAATATATACAATTATTGTTGGTGAAAAGATGAATACACAGGCATGTATTGCTTGTATAATCAGAAAAAAATAAAAGTGACATTTGGGACCAATGAAACTCAGCGCTCAAATACCAGGACATTCTACCTAGCTAGAATAAACAAAAACTGTAGTACAATAAATTGTAAAAGTCCAGTAACTCTCATAAAAATTACCTTATATTATCATAAGTGTAAAATAAAAAGACGCCCTACATAATGGGAGAAAATATTTACAAATGGTGTGACCAACAAGGTATTCACTTTCCAAATATACAAACAACTCATGCAACTTACTATAAAAAAATAACAGCCTAATTAAAAAATGAGCAAAAAAGCTAAATAGACATTTCTCCAAAGATGACATGCAGATGGCCAACAAGCATATGAAAAGATATTTAATATTGCTAATTATTAGGCAAATGCCAAACAAAAGTGCCATGAAATATCACCTCGCACCCGTCAGAATGGCCATGATCAAAGTCTACAAATAATAAATGCTAGAGAGGGTGTGGAGTAAAGGGAACTTTCCTACACTGTTGGTGGGAATGTGAATTGGTACAGCCACCATAGAGAACAGTATGAGGCTTCTTTAAAAAAGTAAAACTAGAACTACCATATGATCAGCAATCCCACTCCTGGGCGTATATGTGGAGAAAACTCTAACTTGAAAAGATACTTGAATCCCAGTGTTCATGGAAGCAATATTTACAATATCCAAGACATAGAAGGAAACTAAATGTCCATCAAGAGATGAATAAAGAATATGTGACTATATATATACACATATATGTATATATATATGGAATGGAATGTTGTTGTTTAGTTGCTAAGTTGTGTCCCACTCTTACAACCCCATGAACTGTAGCTCACCAGGCTCCTCTGTCCATGGGATTTCTCAGGCAACAGTACTGGAGTGAGTTGCCATTTCCTTCTCCAGGGGATCTTCCTGACTTGGGGATCAAACTCTCATCTGCTGCATTGGCAGGCAGATTCTTTACCACTGAGTCACTAGAAAAGCCCTACTGGAATATTATTCAGCCATAAATATTATATATATATATATATATACACACACACACACACATGTGCAAACACACACACACACACACACACACATACATATATATATATATAAAACAGAATATTGTGCCATTGTGCTCAGCTGCTTAGTTATGTCCAACTCTTTGCAACTCCATGGACTGCAGCCTGCCAGGCTGTTCTGTTCATGGGATTCTCCAGGCAAGAATACTGGACTGGTTTTGCCATTTTCTCCTCCAGGGGATCTTCCTGATGCAGGGATATAAGCCACATCTCCTGTGTCTCCCACATTGGCAGGCGGATTCTTTACCACTGAGCCATCTGGGAAGCCCATAATGAATATTTGTTGTTCTTCAGTCACTAAGTTGTGTCCGACTCTTTGTGACCACCATGGATTGCAGCATACCAGGCTTCCCTGTCCTTTCCTCTCTCCTGAAGTTTGCCCAAATTCATATCCAATGAGTCAGTGATGCTATCTAACCATCTCATCCTCTTTCGCCTCTTCTCCTTTTGCCTTCAATCTTTCCCAGCATCAGGATCTTTTCCAATGAGTTGGCTCTTCGCATCAGGTGGCCAAAGTATTGAAGCTTGAGCTTGAGCTTCAGCAGTAGTCCTTCCAATGAATATTCAGGGTTGATTTCCTTTATGATTGACTGGTTTGATCTCCTTGCTATCTAAGGGACTCTCAAGAGTCTACTCCAGCACATTAATTCTTTAGCATTCAACCTTCTTTATGGTCCAACCTTCACATCTGTACATGACTACTGGAAAAAAACATAGCTTTGACCAGACCTTTGTCGGCAAAATGATATCTCTGCTTTTTAATATGCTGTCAAGGTTTGTCATGGTCTTCCCTGATAGCTCAGTTGGTAAAGAATCTTCCTGCAATGCAGGAGACTGGTTCAATTCCTGGGTCAGGAAGATCTGCTGGAGAAGGGATAGGCTACCCACTCCAGTATGCTTGGACTTCCCTTGTGGCTCAGCTGGTAAAGAATCTGCCTGCAGTGCAGGAGACCTGGGTCTGATCTTCACAACCCCTGGAGAAGGGAAAGGCTACCCACTCCAGTATTCTTGCCCAGAGAATTCCAGGACTGTATAGTCCATGGGGTCACAAAAGAGTCAGACACGACTGAGCAACTTTCACTTTCTAGGGTTGTCATAGCTTTCCTTCCAAGGAGCAAGTATCTTTTAATTTCATGGTTGCATGTGATGCAGCCATGAAATCCATGGTGGTCAATCCATGGTGGTCACCATCTGCAGTGATTTTGGAGCCCAAGAAAAGAAAACTGGTCACTGTTTCTACTTTTTCCCCATCTGTTTGCCATGAAGCAATGGGATTGGATGCCACGATCTTAGTTTCTTTCATGTTGACTTTTAAGTCAACTTTTTCACTTTTCTTTTTCACCCTCATCAAGAGGCTCTTTAGTTCTTCTTCATTTTCTCCTATTAGAGTGGTATCAATTGCATATCTGAAGTCGTTGATATTTCTGCCTGCAATCTTGATTCAAGCTTGTGATTCATCCAGTCTGACATTTCACATGATGTACTCTGTACATCAGTTAAATAAACGGGGTGATAAAATATAGGCTTGTCATACTCTTTTCCCAATTTTGAACCAATCAATTGTTCCATGTCTGGTTCTCACTGTTGCTTCTTGACCTGCATACAGATTTCTCAGGAGGCAGGTCAGGTGGTCTGGTATTCCCGTCGCTTTAAGAATTTTCCACTGTTTGTTGTAATCCACACAGTCAAAGGGTTTAATGTAGTCAATAAAGCAGAAGTCGATATTTTTCTGGAATTCCTTTGCTTTTTCACTAAGCTGTAAAAAAAGAATGAAATAATGCCATTTGTAGCAACATGATGGGCCTAGAAATTATCATATTAAGTAAAGTCAAAGACAGTTATCATATGATGTCTTTTATGTTCGGAATCTAGAAAAAATGATACAAGTGAACTTATTTACAAAATAGAAGTAGACTCACAGACATAGAAAACAAACCTAGGGTTACCAAAAGCAAAAGGGCGAGGAAGGGTAAATTGAGAGTTTGGGATTAGGATATACATACTACTATATATAAAATAATCTTCCCTGGTGGCTCAAATGGTAAAGCGTCTGCCTACAATGTGGGAGACCCGGATTCGATCCCTGGGTTGGGAAGATCCTCTGGAGAAGAAAATGGCAACCCACTCCAGTACTCTTGTCTGGAAAATCCCATGGATGGAGAAGCATGGTAGGCTACAGTCCATGGGGTCACAAAGAGTCAGACATGACTGAGCGACTTCACTATATATAAAATAGATAGAAAGCAAAGACCTACTTGTAACACAGGGAATTATATTTAATATCTTGTAATAATCTATAATGAAAAAGAATATGTATGTGTCTATATGCAACTGTATATGTACAGGTGTGTGTGTGTGTGTGTGTGTGTGTATATATATAAACTGAATCACTATTAGTATACCTGAAAGTAACACAACTTTGTAAATCAACTATAGATCAATAAAATATAATAGTAAGTGCAGAATTGCATGGCTATTGTGTAACTGCCTTTAGATTTGAGTTGAAGAAATAAAAAATCAGTGTGTCCTTCAAGGTTTTTTAATGTCGTTGGAATTTCGACTCAGCTCTAATGAAGGAAAAGAAAAACACATCCAGTGGAGCCAAGTCTTTTTACTGTAATTATAACCCATTTAAAATGGGCATCCTGTGTCTTCTTAAAATGCTTTCCTTGATTTTCTCATCACTATAACTCAAAATAATTCCTAAGGAAGGCATGCCAAAGAAAACAAAATGCCCTTTTAATCAGGAGAATACAAATACTCACATTTGTATTTTAAAATGGCAACATTCTGAATTATAGTTAAGTACTTAAACATCTGGTTATCTGTTATATTCTATACCTAATACAGGGCCAGGGCAAAGGAACTGTTCTTGCAGTAAAAAAAAACAAAACAAAAAACAAAAAAAAACCCCAAACACATCATGTGCTAATATATCAAGACATAATTAATAAAATATGAATTCCCTTTATATGATCCAATGCACCTTCATTTTTGGACCATTCTCTATCCACCAAACTCCTGTGACTCGAAATCTTTAAAATTCACATAAAATAAAGCTAATGCACAATACAGGCTACCATGCGGGAAAATCTATATTGTCAAGAAATAGAGTACATAAAGAAAAGTAATGAGGCCAAGCAAGAGCTTTACAGGACTTTAAAATGAATCCAAACTCATAATGACTGGTGACAGTTTGAGTTCTTGGAATTACTTAAGAATTCATTTAACCATTTTATTAGTCATTTTCTCAGACATATTTCAAAACATGCAGAAATTGGTTTTATTTTTCTCTCCTTTTCCCTTCCCCTTCTCATTTTTCCTTCCTCTTTCCTCCTCACCTACCCCTCTGTCCCACCTGTCCTTCCTTTCTTCCTTCCATCCTTTCCTCCTTCCATTCTTTCTTTTATTCTTCCTTCCTTTTATTTTTACCAGCAAAGGGGGAAAAACATGATTCCTTTGATAAGTATTACAGCAGAGGTAAAATGCTGCTAATACAAATAGTCCCTTGCTCACACTAAATAACGTCAAGAATTCTGAGTGTCTACTGTTGCTTTTTCAAAAAGAATATCACAGACTTGTTACTCATTCGGTTGCTATTTTTTGAGCTCCTACTGCGTGCTAGGCTGTAGGCATTTTCCCCCTCATATCCACACCTAGAGGGAGGTAGAGTCTGGGATTCTTCATTGTGGAACTCTGGCTTTGGCACTCCTGAACCAAGACCTCTCTTGCTGAGGGGAGTCAGAGACAGATTCTCAAGGTCAAGAAAGGAGATTGTTCCCCTCTTTTTCATTTCAGTTAGGTTCACTTCTCATACTTCCACAAGTTGACATTCCTCATCTGAACATTCCTGATCCTGAATACTGCTGGAGATCGGTAACCTATCCACTTGTCTTCTCTAGACTTGTATCTGAACAGTCATGAAATCATACCATCTGGCAAGTTAGTTCCATTATAAATTCATGGTTACAGCTTCAACTGGACCTTTAATGTGGACTTGTCTTGGCTCATCCGGTTCTTGGCATTTGCAGAAGATGTCTAAATTCCCTTCCGTGCCCTTCATACTCTTAGCAATGATGTTATCTTAAAAAGAAAGTAGAAGGCATGGTCGAGCAGTGCCTGGCTCCTTATCTGCAAGCCTCTTTGCTCTCCTCCTCTCAACTCTACTTGTACTCTTCATTCCCTCTCTTCCATCTTCTCAGGAAGCATATGCTGTTAATTATTCTTGCTCTTCTCTGTATCATCAATGTGATATATTTTGATCTTCTTGATAGTACTTTAATGTGTTCTGTTTTCTCCCAAATTAAGAACATCTCTTCCTGAACAGCCCTCCAGCCTCACTCTACTTCCTCTAATTTTCTGTAATGCCGTGTAAGGGATGGTGACTTTGTTGAGATAGCTAATGCAAGCTGGACTTTGAGGAAAACATGTGTCTTTAACCCTTTATAGAAGAAGGCAACGGCATCCCACTCCAGTACTCTTGCCTGGAGAATCCCATGGACGGAGGAGCCTGGTAGGCTGCAGTCCATGGGGTCACTGAGGGTTGGACACAACTGGGAGACTTCACTTTGACTTTTCACTTTCATGCATTGGAGAAGGAAATGGCAACCCACTCCAGTGTTCTTGCCTGGAGAATCCCAGGGACGGCGGAGCCTGGTGGGTTGCCATCTATGGGGTCACACAGAGTCAGACACGACTGAAGCAACTTAGCAGCAGCAGCAGCAACCCTTTATAACACCTGGGAAGAACTATAAGGCTTCATGGACTGCGACTTGTATTAAAATGTTTGTTAATGTATTCTGAAATGACATTTCCATTCCTATCACAAAATTAACAAGCCCAACAAAATAAGTTATTAAAGGCTGCTAGAAGTTTACTTTCATGCAAGACATTGGCTGCATGCTCAGTCGTATCCAACTCTTTGTGACCCCATGGACTGTAGCCCACCAGGCTCCTCTGCCCAGGGAATTTTCCAGGCAGGAATACTGCAGTAGCTTGCCATTTATACTCCAGGGAATCTTCTAACGCAGGGATCGAACTCACATCTCTTGCGTCTCCTGCATTGGCAGGCAGGTTCTTCATCAATAGCACCTAGAAGTCAACCTTTATGCAAGACATGTCTTTCTTTATTTCTCCTCAATTGGCACATATTGGACTGGCCGAAAAGTTAGTTTGGCTTTTTCCATAAGATAGGTCTAGTAGTACTTAGTTGTCTTTAACATCATGTGAAACAATTTTATTAGATTGTATTGTGACAACTGTTTTATCAGTGTGCATTTTAAAAAACATCGAAATTGGTGAATTTTTGTATAGCCATTTTCATGTTGAAGATGGAAGATAAAAAGCAACATTTTTGGCCTATTATCATTTATTATTTCAAGAAAGGTAAAAATGCAAGTGAAATACAAAATAAGAATTGTGCAGTGTCTGGAGATAGTGCTGGGACTGCTCAAACTTGTCAAAAGTGGTTTGAGAAGTTCTGTGCTAAAAATTTCCCAACTGGACAGTGCTCAATGGTCAAGTAGACCAGTTAAAGTTGATAATGATCAGATTGAGACATTAAATGAGAACAATCAATGTTAAACCATGCAGGAGATAGCCAACATACTCAAAATATCCAAATCAAGTGCTGAAAATTATTTGTACCAGCTTGATTATGTTAATCACTTTGATGTTTGGGTTCCACAGAAGTTAGGAGAAAAAAAACCTTCTTGACTATTTCTGCATGTGATTGTCTACTGAAATGTAATGAAAACATTCTGCTTTTAAAACAAATTGTGTCAGGCGATGAAAAGTGAATACTGTACAATAATGAGCGGAAGAGTATTGGAATAAATAAAATGAACTACCATCAACCACAGTAAAGCCCAGTCTTCATCCAAAGAAGTTGATTTTGTGAATATGGTGGGATTGAATGGCAGTCATCTATAATGAGCTCCTTTTGGAAAACCAAACAATTCCAACTGGTACTGCTCCCAGTTAGACCAATTCAAAGCAGCACTTGACAAAAAACATCCAGAATTTGTCAACAGAAAACACATAATCTTCCACGAGGATAACGCAAAACTGCATGTTCTTTGATGACCAGGCAAAAACTGTTATAGCTTGACTGGGAAGTTCTGATTCATCCACCGTATTCACTATACATTGCAGCTTCAGATTTCTATGTATTTCAGTCTTTAAAAATTCTTTTAATGGAAAAAATTTCAATTCCCTGGAAGACTGTAAAAGACACCTAGAACAATTCTTTGCTCAAAAATATAAATTTTGGGAAGATAAAATTATGAAGTTGCCTGAAAAATGACAGAACGTAGTGGAACAAAATGAATACCTTGTTCAATAAAGTTCTGGTGAAAATGAAAGATGATGAAAAATATGTCTTTTATTATCACTTTAAAGCCAAAGAAACTCTTGGTCAACCTAATATTTGAATGACAATTATTCATTTCATCATGGAGAAAAAGGAAGAATTTAAGCTGAAGAATGCATAAGAAAAGACAGTGTCAGGGTACACGGTTCATGGCCAGCCTGGACTCAAAAGATCTGAAGAAATTAGATCCAAAATCTAATTTCCAGTGAGTCAGTAGAATAACATTTTGTCTTTCTACTCTGAACTCTGGTAAAAACCTATAGCTAACTTTGTTAAAATCGTTCTAGTGAGGACAAATAAAATAAAATGGAGAGAGAAAAAAATCTGAGTACCAAAGTAAAATTGCTTCTGATGGTTTAGAATGAGCATTGGATTTGGGTATGTTCTGCGACTCCATTTCTGTACCCATAGCTTCACCCACTTAGCTGTGGCTCTCAACTGTAGGAAGCCCAAGCTCTAGAGCTCAGTTGACAAAAGCCTCAGTCCTCTCTTTATACCTGCAGCTGGAAGCTAGAGCACATGGAGAAGATGAATGTTTATAATTTGAGGCTGAGCTCTCATTCCACATCGGAGAATTGGCTTTTTTCAGCTATCAGGATCAAACACAGAATAAATGGCCTCATAACACTTTCACTGTTGCTAATAGTAGTAATAAATTCAGATTTTATACTGACCTCTGTCCCAAAGCACTTCACAAGCATTAAGAGAAGTACAAACTTCCACAAAGATTGCTTTATACAGTTAAAAGCCATTTCCTATGAAATGAAAGGCACTTGCTGTTTAACAGCCCACGGATACATTAGACAACAGTTTAAAGCAGGATTATCCAATTGTAACCGAAGGCAGAATTGATTTAAGTCGAGAATGCAATTTACCTCTAATGCTCCTGATCTCCATTTTACATCCTGTGTGAAGGGACATTAAGGAGTCCTGTTATTACACAAATCTCTGGGTTCCATCCTGAGTCCTTTTTGGGGAACCAGTGCAAGTGGTCCAAGTCCCTATGTGGAAAGGTATTTATTTGACTCCTGGTCCCAGACTGCTGGGTTAACAGATGATTTTACTCTTTGTTTTTGTCTTGTTTTGCTAGTCAGTCAGTTCAGAGGCACAACTAATTTGGCTGTCTTTCCCTTTTCCAGTCCTCAGCTTTCTCCTGGTATAATCCCTTTACATTTGGGATAGAGCAGCATTTCTTGCCCAACATTTATCAACAACCACCGTGCTAAGAAACAGTTATAAAAAATGGTTTTAATTGTGACACTGGGGTATTCTCTCTTTTGGAGATTTTTCATCATTTACAAACAAATTAAAGACTCTGAGAATTCCTGTAGTAGGTACTGGGTGAACTTTGCTTAAATCAGCATTTCCTAGACAAATTCAGTGACATTCTTTTCTCCCTCTTTTGTAAAACAAATATTAACATCTGGCAAAAGTTAGGCTCCAAGGAACACTCTTTCAAAAATGCTGTTTTACAGTGTCTCACACATTGATTTAACTACTTCCAGGTTTTCTCATCTATAGACAAAAATGTTATTAGACTGGAACTTTTCTGATTTCCTTGTCAGTTTCAAAATAACCTGCATATAATACAAAATGTAGTGCTGGGGGAAGTCATTCTCAAAGTGACCCTACGTGCATAAAATAGAAAAATTCTCAGTGTACACTTTCCAGTAAAGTCTTACCAGTATTTCAATTGCTTTTTCTCTGCTAAGAACTAGAACTCTATTGTCAATAAAATCTAAGATGTATTGGTAGAGGGATTTTGCCATTGCCATGCCATGTGTGCGCTTAGTCGTGTCTAACTCTTTGAAACCCCATGGACTGTAGCCCGCCAGGTTCTTCTGTTCATGGGCTTTTCAAGGCAGGGAACTGGAGTGGGTCGCTATTTCCTTCTCCAGGGTATCTTCCCAACTCAGAGATCGAAACTGTATCTCTTGCTCCTCCTGCACTGGCGGGCGGATTCTTTTATTAGCTGGCAAACACAGGAACTGAACCAGAATTCTCCTGAGGAGCATATGTTCTATATCTTTTCTCTCCTAGATTTTAATTTATCAAACTTCTGGATATTAGTGATACCAGTAGACTCCGTAGACTACCTAAAATTATCTCAATGTACATCCTGAATTAGTAATGGATACAGACTAGAATTCTCATTTTGATCTTTAGCAGTCATAATGAGACAAAACCTCTGTCTGGCATATAACAAATAAACACATCAAACAAGCCTAATAGGATAAAAAGAGAGACATCTCAATTTTTTATTTAGATCTCTGGATTATTTCGACACATGCATTCCGGTGATGATTTGGGGAATTTATACAGATATTTTCTTCAAGGATAATGGAAGACTTTGGGCCACAGAGGGTCCACATACAGCAATTGCTACTCACTGAAATGTGAGAACCACTAAGAGATCCTCAGCATTTAAAATACATACTTCACTTGTCTTTTTCCTTCCTTTCTTACCTCAGATTTGACATTGATACTGAATTGGTTGGCAAGAAATTTTCGAAAGGGTATGTGAGAAAGGAAGTACCTTGGGCCCATCAATCCGTTTAACAAGATTGTACTGGGCCTCTATGGCAGACTAGGTGCTTAGTGCTGGAGACACAGAAGTGGATGAGAAGGCACATACAGGCATGGTTCCCTCTTGTGAGTTAGGAGTGTGAAGAAGGAGGACAGTGATGGTGATCACCAAAACACATTGCCACCTCTGTGACTTCAAACTAAGACAGTCTCTGAAGGGAAGGGGTGTGTTTCTCTAACAGCATACATTCAAGGGGCCTGATCTAGAACGACAGGGGCATAGACTTCTCAAGTAGGATACCCAAGGGTTTTGTGGATAAGTAAGAGATCCCTGAACTGGAAAGAATATTCCAGGTAAAGGAAAACGTGAACCAATGTGCAGTGGAATGAAGGGTACTTACAGTATGTGCAAGGAGTAACATGTTATTTTGGGGTACATCGTTCTTGGATAAGTTTGTACATCTTTTGAGGTACACTTTTAATTGGGAAAGAGGACAGAAGGTGGTTGAGAGGAGACTGAAAAACTTGGAAGCGGTAGATCAAGGACGTGCTTGGGTTCTGTGCTGAGGAGAAGCGTAGCTGCTGCATGTTGTGTTCAGCGCCCATGCAGAGATGACCTGTCAACTGCAGTTATATTTACTGCTGAGTCCAGAAACTTCAGCCCAGAAACATGCTGTAATTTACTTAGGAATGGTTCTTGAGGTTAAGCCTATTTGCTATTCCTGTTGTAAACAGTGAGATAAGATTATTATTTTTTAAGCACTGTGGGTATATGATTAGTAATGCTTTCGGAGGATCATTGACCACAGGATTGATTGTAGAGGAGAGAGGAAGAGTAGGAAAACCAGTTACAAAGAACCTCTAGTAATTCTGTTAATTATTGAGTCATTAGTATTGAGTATTCATGTATATTTATGTGTAATAATCTCATTTAGACTTCCTCATAACATCATTGAGGTATTGTTATCCCTGTTTCATAGATAAGGAAAGTGAACTTAATAGCGGTTAGGCCCTGCTCATGTCGGTAGAAAGTGGCAGAGCTGGACTTGAATTTTGCAAGACTGGAAATTCTACGGCCTTTGCTCATTTATTTGGCCTCATTTCATACCACCTCCTCCCTACCTTTCTGTGTTGTAGTCATAAGATGTTCTTTCAGTATGCACTCCCTTACTGTAGAGCCTTTGCAAAAACACGCATTTCTCTTTCTCTGGAACAACCTTTATCCTTCATCGTCTCACCTCCTTCTGATCACTTCTTCATGGAAGTCTTCCCTAAAGATTTATGCAGCACTCTTCATTTCCTGCAAAATCCTCACCTCCTTTTATGCAAACACATTTACTGATGTCATAGTATAATTAAGGTCTGTCTTCCCAGTGATCTAAGTTCCTTGAAAGCAAGAACTGCAGTGACCACTGGTCCCAAGAGGACAAGATATGATTTAGGGGAACAATATTCATGTGTTAAATCAATTACTCTATATCACCTTCATTTTATAGTTACCATTATACCTCTACTCTCGTAAGAAATAAAAGAAAGAACTGATAAATGGTTATAGAGTTATGAGCCCAGAAAATAAGAGTGAAAGTTTTGGGTAAAATATATTGATTTTCTTCTGTTCAAAAAAAAAAAAAAAAAAAAATATATATATATAATTAGCTGGATGCTCCTGGTAGCCCATAAATACAAGAAAGGCATCATTACACTTAGGTGATAAAAGAAGCTTTCTGGGATATTATTAAAAGAATTTGATTATGCCAGATTTCCTTAGGAAACCACTGGACAAATTAAATCACTTTAAATTCATTAAGTAAAATGAAAGGAGAGAGAGAGAGATCAGGCAATTCTTAAGCAAAAAGCATCAACCAAAATATTCTAATTCAGAAATAAAAACAGGCAACACAAATCCAAAAGAGCAGAGAGGTCTGCCAAAGAGAATCATAACAGGTTCTTCAAGTAATACTTAATAAATACTTAATACTTTTATCTACCACCAGAATATCAACCAGCCCCTCCAGTGTCTTCAGTTGTGGTTCTTAGACCAAAGAGTGAAAACACAAGGTTTGTTTTATGGCTGGACACAATGTTTTCAGATTTGAATATGCAAAATGAATCTTTTTTAAAAAAATATAAATTTATTTATTTTAATTGGAGGCTAATTACTTTACAATATTGTATTGGTTTTGCCATACATCAACATGAATCCACCATGGGTGTACACATGTTCCCCATCCTGAACCCCGCTCCGCCTCCCTCCCCATACTATCCCTCTGGGTCATCCCAGTGCACCAGCCCCGAACATCCTGATTCATGCATCGAACCTGGACTGCTGTTTCATTTCACATATGATATTATACATGTTTCAATGCCATTCTCCCAAATCATCCCACCCTCGCCCTCTCCTACAGAGTCCATAAGACTGTTCTATACATCTGTGTCTCTTTTGCTGTCTTACATACAGGGTTATTGTTACCATCTTTCTAAATTCCATATATATGTGTTAGTATACTGTGTTGGTGTTTTTCTTTCTGGCTTACTTCACTCTGTATAATAGGCTCCAGTTTCATCCACCTCATTAGAACTGATTCAAATGTATTCTTTTTAATGGCTGAGTAATACTCCATTGTGTATATGTACCACAGCTTTCTTATCCATTTGTCTGCTGATGGACAACTAGGTTGCTTCCATGTCCTGGCTATTATAAACAGTGCTGTGATGAACATTGGGGTACACTTGTCTCTTTCAATTCTGGTTTCCTTGGTGTGTATGCCCAGGAGTGGGATTGCTGGGTCATATGGCAGTTCTATTTCCAGTTTTTTAAGTAATCTCCACACTGTTCTCCATAATGGCTGTACTAGTTTGCATTCCCACCAACAGTGTAAGAGGGTTCCCTTTTCTCCACACCCTCTCCAGCATTTATTGCTTGTAGACTTTTGGATAGCAGCCATTCTGACTGGCGTGAAATGATACCTCATTGCGGTTTTGATTTGCATTTCACACCAGGCCTCCCTGTCCATCACCAACTCCTGGAGTTCACTCAGACTCACATCCATCGAGTCAGTGATACCATCCAGCCATCTCATCCTCTGTCGTCCCCTTCTCCTCCTGCCCCCAATCCCTCCCAGCATCAGAGTCTTTTCCAATGAGTCAACTCTTCGCATGAGGTGGCCAAAGAACTGGAGTTTCAGCTTTAGCATCATTCCTTCCAAAGAACACCCAGGGCTGATCTCTTTTAGAATGGACTGGTTGGATCTCTTTTCAGTCCAAGGGACTCTCAAGAGTCTTCTCCAAAACCTCAGTTCAAAAGCATCAATTCTTCAGCACTCAGCTTTCTTTACACTCCAACTTTCACATCCATACATGACAACTGGAAAAACCATAGACTTGACTAGACGGATCTTTGTTGGCAAAGTAACATCTCTGCTTTTTAATATGCTGTCTAGTTTGGTCATAACTTTCCTTCCAAGGAATAAGCGTCTTTTAATTTCATGGCTGAAATCACCATCTGCAGTGATATTGGAGCCCCCCAAAATAAAGTCTGACACTGTTTCTACTGTTTCCCCATCTATTTCCCATGAAGTGATGGGGCCAGATGCCATGATCTTCATTTTCTGAATGTTGAGCTTTAAGC
>NW_011494775.1:2512115-2516081 GCF_000754665.1 Bison bison bison | reverse complement strand
TTGAGCTTTAAGCCAACTTTTTCACTCTCCTCTTTCACTTTCATTAAGAGGCTTTTTAGTTCCTCTTCACTTTCTGCCATAAGGGTGGTGTCATCTGCATATCTGAGGTTATTGATATTTCTCCCGGCAATCTTGATTCCAGCTTGTGCTTCTTCCAGCCTAGCATTTCTCATGATGTACTCTGCATATAAGTTAAATAAGCAGGGTGACAATATACAGCCTTGACGTACTCCTTTTCCTATTTGGAACCAGTCTGTTGTTCCATATCCAGTTCTAACTGTTGCTTCCTGACCTGCATACAGATTTCTCAAGAGGCAGGTCAGGGTGTCTGGTATTCCCGTCTCTTTCAGAATTTTCCAGAGTTTATTGTGATCCACACAGTCAAAGCCTTTGGCATAGTCAATAGGTTAGGCAAAGCCATTTTAGGTATGATACCAAAAGCACAGGGTAGATGTAAGACAAAAAGACCAGTTTTAATCCATCAAAATTAAAACAGCTATTTTCAGATTTCGCATGAGAAGACATGGAGTCAAGAAGACAGCAGACTAACTTTCAAATATTGAAAGAAAACAACTGAAGACCCATAATCTTATAAACAATAAAAATATCCATGAGGAATAAATCCAAAGTAAAGTCATCATGAGATGGAGGAAAGATGGGAGAATTTGTTTCCTACATCTTTGTTCTGCTAGAAGCACTGAAGGAAAATGACCCTAGAAGGAAGCTTAGAACTCCAAGAATGAAGGAACAGTAACAGAAATGGTAAATAGGAAAGATCATTTTTCTTCTCTTAAATTCTTTAACATTGCCATTTGAAAATTAAAAAACATAATACTGTCCAGTGGATTTTTTTTGATGTAATATATCTGACAGCCATAAGATGAAGGAGGATAAAAGAAACTATAAGGTTAGAAGGCGTCCATATTTTGCTTGAACTGGCTGAATATTAACCCTAAGTAGAACTTTGAAAGTTAAATTTGTTTATATTTAATCCCTGAAAAAACCCCACTAAAATTAAAAATAATTCAGATTCATAGTCATATAGCTAATAAATAAATATGCAATAAAATATTCAAATAAGCCAAAAGAAGACAAGAAATGTGGAACATAGAAATAAAAGAAGGGGGAACAAACAGAAAACTATAAATGGTAGACCTAAATGGCAACCCACTCTAGTATTCTTGCCTGGGAAATTTCATGGACAGAAGAGCCTGGTGGGCTACAGTCCTTGGGGTCGCAAAGAGTCAGACATGATTTAGTGGCTAAAACAAACAAAACAAATTCAGTTATATCAATAACTATATAAAATGTAAGACATATAAATATCAATTAAGAGGCAGAGGTTTTCAGAATGAATAAAAAATAAGATGAAAAGATCAGATGGTTTTTTACTAGGAATGAAAGGCTGAATCAACAACAACAAAAATCAATATATGTTATTCATCAATTAACAGACAAATTAAGAAAGAGTTTCTAATCATAGAAACAAATACAAAAAAAGTATTGGATAAATTTCAACATAAATTCTGATTAAAAAATTCTCAGCAAACCAGGAATAGAAAGGAACTTGCTCAATCTGATAAAATGCAACTACCAGAATCCACAGATAGTATTATACCTTTTGGTGAAAGATTAAATATTTTCCCTCTTCTGCTGCTGCTAAGTCACTTCAGTCGTGTCTGACTCTGTGCGACCCCATAGACAGCAGCCCACCAGGCCCCGCCGTCCCTGGGATTCTCCAGGCAAGAACACTGGAGTGGGGTGCCATTTCCTCCTCCAATGCATGAAAGTGAAAAGTTGTGTCTGACTCTTAGCGACCCCATGGACTGCAGCCTACCAGGCTCCTCCGTCCATGGGATTTTCCAGGCAAGAGTACTGGAGTGGGGTGCCATTGCCTTATCAGGAAAAAAGGGGGGTATGTTTTTTCTTGTCCTTTCTGTATAACATTGTACTAGAAGTTCTTGTCAACTGCAATAATGCAAGAAAAATAAAAGACATCTTGAATGGAAAGCAGGAAATAAAATTGTCTTTATTAATACATGATATAAATATATATGTAGATAACACCTCCCCCCCAAAATGTCTTAGAGCTACTATGTGAATTTATGGAGTTTACAAGGGCTTCACCAACTCAGTGGACTTGACTTTGAGTAAACTCTGGGAGTTTGTGATGGACAGGAAGGCCTGGCATGCTGCAGTACCGTGGGGTAGACACGACTGAGCGTCTGAACTGAACTGAACTGAACAAGGGCTTCCCAGGTGGCGCTAGTGGTGAAGAATCTGCCTGTCAATTCAGGAGACACAAGAGATGCGAATTTGTTCCCTGGGTCAGGAAGATTCAGTGGAAGAGGACTTGGCAACCCACTCCAGTGTTCTTCCCTGGGGAATCTCAAGGATGAAAAAGTCTGGCAGACTACAGTCTGTGGGGTCACAAAGAGTTGTACACGACTGAGCACAACACAGCATGGAGTTTACAGGATACAAAGTTGATACATAAAAATAAATTGTATGGTCAATAAATTGACTGTGTACTAGCAATGAACAAATGAACATTTAAAAAATATACTGTGATTTACAAAGGCATCCACCCCACTCCAGTACTCTTGCTTGGAAAATCCCATGGGTGGAGGAGCCTGGTGGGCTGCTATCTATGGGGTCGCACAAAGTTGGACACGACTGAAGTGACTTAGCAGCAGCAGCAGCAGCAGAAAACAAGAAATATTTATGTATAAATTTAACAAAATGTACTAGGACTAAAGCTGTAAGGAACCATAACATACACTTTTCTCTATGGTCCCCTACATTGACATATATGAGTGGATTGTTTTCTTGAAAAAACCTCAGGGTTTTCTTTTGATTGTGCTGGGACTTTGTTGCTGCACACAGGCTTCTCTAGTTGCAGCAAGAGGGGGCTACTCCTCCCTGCAACTCATAGGCTTCTCATCGCTGTGGAGCATAGGCTGTAAGCACGTGGACTTCAGTAGTTACAGCGCAGGCTTAGTTGCCCCTTGGGATGTGGATCTTCCCAGTCCAGGGATCAAACTCATATCCCCTGCAATGGCAGAAAGATTCTTAACCATTAGACCACCAGGGAAGTCCAAAATATCAGTCTTTTAATTGTGTTATTTATTTCTGTCTGTCACTGAAAATACATTTCCTGGTATAAGTCACTCTAATTAAGCCAAATAGTTCTGGTAGAAAATAAGAGTTCTTCCCAAACAAGAGGATTAATTACATCATTAGCAGATTTAACAACAACCCTTTATGCTAGACAGCAAAAGCGACACAGATGTAAAGAACAGACTTTTGGACTATGTGGGAGAAGGCAAGGGTGGGACGATTTGAGAGAATATCATTGAAATATATATGTTACCATATGTAACATGCTGCTGCTAAGTCGCTTCAGTTGTGTCTGACTCTGTGCGACCCCATAGACGGCAGCCCACCAGGCCCCGAGGTCCCTGGGATTCTCCAGGCAAGAACACTGGAGTGGGTTGCCATTTCCTCCTCCAATGCATGCAAGTGAAAAGTGAAAGTGAAGGCGTTCAGTTGTGTCCGAATCTTAGCGACCCCATGGACTGCAGCCTACCAGGCTCCTCCGTCCATGGGATTTTCCAAGCAGGAGTACTGGAGTGGGGTGCCATTGCCTTCTCCATATGTAACATAGATGGCTGTATATTGTCCCCCTGCTTATTTAACTTATATGCAGACTACATCATGCAAAATGCTAGGCTGGATGAAGCACAAGCTGGAATCAAGATTGCTGGGAGAAATATCAATAACCTTAGATATGTAGATGACACCACCCTTATGGCAGAAAGAGAAGAAGAACTAAAGAGTCTCTTGATGAAAGTCAAAGAGGAGAGTGAAAAAGTTGGTTTAAAACTCAACATTAAGAAAACTAAGATCATGGCATCTGGTCCCATCACTTCATGGCAAATAGATAGGGAAAAAATGGAAACAGTG
>NW_011494775.1:2511813-2512007 GCF_000754665.1 Bison bison bison | reverse complement strand
GAGAGACTTTATTTTTTGGGGGCTCCAAAATCACTGCAGATGGTGACTACAGCCATGAAATTAAAAGACACTTGCTCCTTGGAAGAAAAGCTATGACCAACCTAGACAGCTTATTAAAAAGTAGAAGACATTACTTTGCCAGCAAAGGTCCATCTAGTCAAAGCTATGGTTTTTCCAGTAGTCATGTATGGTGT
>NW_011494775.1:2496524-2511713 GCF_000754665.1 Bison bison bison | reverse complement strand
GAAAGATGAGCACCAAAGAATTGATGCTTTTGAACTGTGGTGTTGGAGAAGACTCTTGAGAGTCCCTTGGACTGCAAGGAGATCCAACCAGTAAATCCTAAAGGAAATCAGTCCTGAATATTTGTTGGAAGGACTGATGCTGAAACTGAAACCCCAATACTCTGGCCACCTGATGCGAAGAACTGACTCATTTGAAAATACCCTGATGCTGGGAAAGATTGAAGATAGGAGAAGAAGGGGATGACAGAGGATGAGATGGCTGGATGGCATCATTGACTCGATGGACATGTGTTTGAGCAAGCTCTGGGAGTTGGTGATGGAGACAGGGAAGCCTGGCATGCTGCAGTCCACAGGATAGCAAAGAGTTGGACACGACTGAGCAACTGAACTGAACATAGATGACCAGTGCAAGTTTGATGCATAAAGCAGGGCACTCAAAGCTGGTGCTCTGGGACAACCCAGAGGGATGGGGTGGGGAGGGAGGTGGGAGGGGGGTTCAGGATGGGGGGACACATGTACACCCATGGCTGATTCATGTCTATGTATGGCAAACACCACCACATTATTGTAAAGTAATTAGCCTCCAATTAAAATAAATAAATATATTTTTAAAAACAGTCCACTACTGTTCACTGAAGCTCTATTCCTTACTTCTAGGGAGGTGAAGTTTCTGGGATATCCACACTGATCTAAGAAATAATATATGAGGCAGGGACTCCTGTGACATGTGGCAGAGAGGTAGATTTCCTGAAGGAAGTGAGGGAGAGAGTCACCTTTTTGCTAGCTGTATTTGTCAGACTTCTCTGTACTGCTGAGACGTGACCAGGCAACAGCTGTACCTGAGGTTTTGGGGGGAGGAAGTGAGAGAAACCTTTTCCTTGCTTCTAGAGAATATGGGATGACTGGGACCTGGGCCTAACTGTGAGGAAACTGATTTGGAACAGATGTTTTGGGACCTTAAAATAAGGCACAGTATTGAGGGAAAGATTGTTTTAACTTAATGGGGTTGCTGTTTACTGAGTCCCTGTATATCATTGATAATGTTTTATATGCTAATAAGATGTATTATGGAATGAGAGACCTTATAGTCTTATTGAAGCAGGAAAAACTAATCCAACCATGGAGAGTGAAACACTCATTGCAGATATTCAGACTTTAAAAATATGTCTACTTCCTTAGAGGAAAAATGCTTGAGTACAGGAGAATTCGAGACAACCCTGTTCATTAAGTAAAGGCAGTGGCAGTGGTAAACTGAAGCAAAGCATGACTGAAATTTCTTGGGGCAGGTGCATGTTCGTGTCTGTCTTTAAAGCACCTCTGCCTCCCAAGATACTTCTTTACCTGCTGCTGCTGCTAAGTCGCTTCAGTTGTGTCCGACTCTGTGCAACCCTATAGATGACAGCCTACCAGGCTCCCCTGTCCCTGGGATTCTCCAGGCAAGAACACTGGAGTGGGTTGCCATTTCCTTCTCCAATGCATGAAAGTGAAAAGTGAAAGTGAAGTCGCTCAGTTGTGTCCGACGCTTAGCGACCCCATGGACTGCAGCCTACCAGGCTCCTCCGTCTGTGGGATTTTCCAGACAAGAGTACTGGAGTGGGGTGCCATTGCCTTCTCTGACTTCTTTACCTGAGCCCTTCTGATTCCTGTTCAAACTCTGCAGGCACCTTAAACCAGGGAAGGGCAGGAAAGGTAGTAGTAGAACAAGGAGAGTGAGTGATAGTTGCTCAGTCACACCTGAGTCTTTGCAACCCCATGGACTGTAGCCTGCCAGGCTCCTCTTCCATGGAATTCTCCAGGCAAGAGTACTGGAGTGGGGTGCCATTTCCTTCTCCAAGATGATCATGGGAGAGAAAGGAGAACAAGGCGTCAAATGACACTATGACTAGTGTTACCTAGTACCCATAACTGCTTTGTGGACTTCCAGTGCTCTCCCATGTAACAGTTTTGCTGGCCCTGCCCAAGCCATCTACATTTGTCCACTCATATTCTGGGGGATGGAGCATGCCCGTTATTTAATTCTGAGTGTGTATCAAGTTGTCACTGTAGGCTGCCAATCTAGATTTCTGGCACAGGGTCACAGTTGGGGTACACAATGGATGGTCATACAATCTGTATCTGTTTGCTTTTCCTTCTGAAAATAGATCACTAAAACCTCAAAACTTATTCTTAGACACCCATATATAGACAACACGGACTCCTGAAGGTTATTGGAATGGAAAAGTGGGGGGAGGTTACAATTCTATGCCTCATTTGCAGAAATATCTTTCTGATGGGATTTGTAAGTTAAGCCACCCTGGAGGAATACAGTTGTGTTTTTTTTTTTTTTTTAAACAGGTTCCATTCTGGCTTGCTAGGTAAACAGAACACTTCTCAGAGAAATGTATGTATTTATATGTAGGCTGGAGATGAAATTGTTTTTGAAATTCACTACTTAGTGGGCAAAATACAGCTCTAATTCATTCTAGATACAGAATTTACAAAGACGCTGTCTGGGGAATTGATGGAAGGTCATCTTAAAAAACAGAAAACAGAGAAGACTGTGAGATGTGAAAGCGTCCACTTACAGTGGACACTGCCCATCCCCACATGGGCAGTGGTGGGGATGAGAAGATGCCTACTTTGCACAGGGAAGTGAGCACAAGGGTCTCTTCAGACTCGGCCACTGGGTTATGCCTTGTTGTCTCTGACTTTCATGGTCTCGTGTATTCCTCTGCTTCTTAGCCTGCAGCTTTCCTGAAGCACTAAGATGTTGTTGTTGGAAATAAGCAGCAGTGAGTTGGACAACAGAAGCAATGGGCAAGAACTGTCTCACTAGTTTTGAATTCAGAAAGAAGATAACCTTTACTAATGTGACTACTTTATGGCTTTCCAGTGATCTATACAAAACATTTGATCATCTTAGCTTTTTAAGTTTGGTTCTGTCACTAGTAAAATGAAGGTCATTAAGTTGCAGTCCAAATATTTCCTGAGCATCTACCACATATGGGGTCTTCTGCTGGGTTTTTCAAACTGTGGAGTCATTGATAATGTTCTAAATTTGTTGAGGCAGCAACTACTAGAAAGGGGTGGCTTTCCAGGCACTACTTTATCTCACATAAATCCTGAAGATTTTTTCTAAATGTAAAGTGTGATACAATCATTTCTGAGGTCTAGGTTTTCTGGCTGAGGTGGAATGGATGGTTTCCATTGCTTTGTTTGTTGTGCAACTTTTGGCTCTTCTCCAACCAGTTGGAGTCATGGAAGGCTGTTCCTTATATATACTTAACAGACAGGAAATTAACACAATGGAAAAATATGTATTGCTACCCAATCTTTGAGAGTTCTTCCTTTCAAATCAAGTACAGAGAGGAAGTATTGTTATTTTATAACATTTTTTAATTACTCCAGCAATGCTTGTTTACTATAGAAAAATTAGAAAACTACAGATAAGCAGAAAGAAGAAATTGAAAGTCATCCTTGATATCCAAAGATAACTGTTATTAACAGTTTGATGTATATCTTTTCAGATTTATTCATTGTTTAGATTGGATCACGCTGTTCATGTTTTACAATATGATGTTTCTTTGGTTTAATAATATATGATTAATATCTTCTGTGGACAAATATATTTTTACAACATTTAAAAGTGGTTGCACAGTTAATTATGGTACTTTGTTCATTGAATTATGGTACTTGTTTATTGAATTGAACCATCCATAGGTAAAATACTATACATTTGTAGTATTTTCAATTTTTAGATATACTAAGTTGCATTGCAGTAAATGTTATTGAAATAATTTTTATACATATTGATTTCTTCCTTGTAAAAACTGCTTAAAGTTTAATTGCTTTGTCAAAGGGTCTGTGTTTTTCATGTGTTTTGTTATATAGTGTCAAATTGTCCTCCAGGAAAGTTAAACCAACTTACACTTATAATAGTATTGTATAAGAGTGATTTCCCGCCACAGGTGTACATGTGTTCCCCTTCTTGAACCCCCCTCCCACCGCCCTCCCTGTACCATCCCTATGGGTCATCCCAGTGCACCAGCCCCAAGTATCCTGTATCCTGCATCGAACCTGGACTGGCGATTCGTTTCTTATATGATATTATACATGTTTCAATGCCATTCTCCTGATGTATGGCAAAACCAATACAATATTGTAAAGTAAAAATAATAATAATAATAAAGAAATGATAAATGGTTAAAAAAATAAAAGTATCATCAAAAATAAAAAAAAAGAGTGATTTCCCTACATTCTTGACAATTTTAGGTATTATTACTTAAAAAACCCTTATCAATTCTGATAGGTAAATACTAGTATCTCATAGGTTAAAATTCTTTGGTTACTGGAGAATTTAAGCAGTAATTTTATGTTTATTGTCCATTTTTACTTTTTGTTTTTATAAGCTACCTGTTCATGCCCTTTTTCCATTATTGTATTTACGTGTTTGCCTTTCTCCTTTTGAAGTAGTCATCATTTGAGGGGATCTCAATAACAATTTTCTATGTAATATTTATGTAATAGTTGAGTTAGTAAAAAAAAAAAGAAAGAGAGGAATTATGTGAGTCAACCATCCTGGACTCATAGTTAATGAACACTAAGGATGTTTATATTAATACTTGAATTTTAATAACTGCCATTCATTTATTAAGCAAAATTTACAAGCAATTCTCCATAGCTTACCATCCCAGAAAATATCTGTACCTGCCTCCCCATTCCTTTTTCAGTAGGCATGCCATAGCATGATGGACAAGAACCACAGATATTTGGTCTTCTCCCATATAGGCTTTTTGCCTCAAGCTGAATGGAGGGAGGCTATTAGTACTTCTTCTTTATCCCATTAGATGCCTTTACCTTTTTTTTTTTTTTTAAAGTATTTATTTTTAATTGAAGGGAAAAACACTTGTTTTACAATATTGTGTTGGTTTCTGCCAAAAATCAACATGAATCAGCCATAGCTTTATATATGTCCCTTCCCTCTTGAACCTCTCTCCCACCTCCCACCCCTCTAGGTTGTTACAGAGCCCCGGGTTGAGTTCCCTGAGTCGTACAGCAAATTCCCGTTAGCTCTCTATTTTGCATAGTGTATGTGTTTCCATGCTACTCCATTGTTTGCTGCACTCCAAATAACCAGCACCTGCGTCTCTTAGTGGGAGGGCTGCCCTCTTGCTCTAACTTCCTTTCCCTGCAGGGACCTGTGGACACATGCCTAGGGGCATTCCTTAGCCAACAGCTGGGCTCTGCAGCCCCTTTGTCACCAGAGATGGGCAAGTCTGTGGTGTGACCTGTCCCATCTTAGGAGCTCTGCTGTGGAACTGCCAGAACTATCCTACAGGGTACTTGGTTTGATTTATATCCTAACTTGACCTCTTTGCTTCCCAGTTTCCACATTCCCTCCCCCACTTTCTGAGAATATTTTACCAATACATCAGTTTTACACAAATGCTGGTTGTTGGATCTGCCTCTGGGAAACACCCCCTAAGGCATATATAGCAACATTTAGAATTAAACTATTATATCAAGGAAGGTCCCATCATGTTGTAAGCTCTAATGGCTAAAGATAGCTATAGTAACTAACATTGTTGAGATTTTACTATGAATCTAACACTATACTAAATGCTTTTTCATATAATAACTCATCCAATCCACATCATACTATAGCTCTGTTTTTATCCCCAGATGAGAAAACTCAAGTTTAATTTCTTTATGTCCACATAGATTCTCAGTGGCTAAAATGGGATTCAAAGCCATCTAGTAGGCTCTGGAGCCCAAGCTCTGAACCCATAGTGCTACTCTGCTTTGTGAGAGGCTTAGTGAGCTCTGTAGCAGGGTCAGAAGCTCTTCTCAGGACCCCGGGGCATTCCTGGGCACAATCTCAGATCCATGCACACTGGCCAGCCAAGACAGTATGAGACAGTATCCTTCTGGGTCATTCTCCCATTTGCACACATTGCCTTTAAGTGACTACCCTTGTTTCAGCTCAGCACAGTTTTGTAGGAGAAAGAAAATATGACAAAACTTTCTGTTGGGCAGAAGGTCAGGATAAAGACATATATGGATAGTATAAAATCTGGATCATCAAGAATTTTTTTTTTTCATTTAACTGCCTAAGTCTTTCCATGAAGTAGAACAAATAATAATTATTTATATGCACATAAGCATAGCATGTGAATAATTTTAACTTACTTCTAACTTCAATGACATGATGCTTTCATTTTGACTTTAGCCTACAGACCCAGACCAAAAAGAAATACTGAGATTTTAGAGATTTCTGTATATTCCAATTATTTTATTATTAGCTAACTTGGCCTATTTATTGAGAAACCTTTACTTGTATGTTGCCAGACATGGAAAATAATAACAAGGTGCCCAGTTAAATTTGAATTTCAGATAAGCAATGGATAATCTTTTTAATATAAGAATGTCCCATGTAATTTTCCTCCATGCAATATTAGTGACAAAAAACTATTTATTGTTTATCTGAAATTCAAATTTCACTGGGAATCCTATATTTTATCTGGCAAGCCAACTTACTTGGACACCCACCCCGATAGCAATATTCCTTACATTTCAGCCTCTCATAGATTGTCACTGCTGTTCTCATGTGCTAAAAAGTGTCCTTGCTCAGGACAGGTGGCTTGGTCACCAGAGAGAATCTCTTACTGGGTCCCATGCTTTGAAGTTGCCATCTACAAACTAGTTTCCATCCGGCTGTCCAAATGATTGTTCCAAAGCATAAATCCCACCACTCTCCTCCTTAAAACCCTTTGGTGGATTTCTGTCATGTGTAGAATATAATCTGAAGGGCTATGCACATGCTCTGGATTGGGTCCTTCTTCCCTCACTGGCAAGGGGGCAGTTTCAGGTTAAGCCTGAGCTTTACCTGATCCCCCAGCAGAGCGATAGGAGAGTCTTTATGTCCTCAAAGGAGCTGGGCTTCCATCCTCTTACCACAGTCAGTCATTGGTTTACTCCAGGAATATGTGAGATGGGTTTTAGGCTCTCAGTACCCAGGTGAAGCAGCATCAGTAACCAATAGCTAGTTTTCTGATGATGATTCCTAGGAGATATGAGCCACTAGGAGCAAGCAGGACAGAAGCTGAGGAATGGGTCCGTGGAACCAGTAAGGGAATCTGAGGAAATTTGGGGGTTTCAGCAGCATCCACTCAGGATCAATAGGACTCAGGGTCTTAGCAGCACATTGCCTGGACAGTTGGCTGCCTTCATTGCAAAAATGTCCCCAGCAGTTGGTGGCAGCTGTTTGAATAGTTAGGGTTCTTGGGCTGGTCAGGGAGTAAGAACCTGATGGTCCGGTCACACCCAGGGTCAGGGAAAAATCAGTGAATATCTGACTGGTTTGGTTGTGAGACAGAATGACCTGCTCTCTGGCTGGGATTCTTTGAGGGGATAAAAGCAGAAGTGAATTCTGTCCTCTTGGAGCATAGCATTCTCCAAAAGGCGTTTGGCAGTACAGGGCAAAGAGACAGAGCATTAAGCAGGGCTTCTGATGAGCAAATCTTTAAGCAAGAAACAGCAGAAAGTAGTGCCCTCAGAGGTCTGAAAATGATGGTTGATAAATTTCAAAGAATATTCATTATTTTATAATGAAATAACCACATGTAAGAGACCAACAGATATAACTCCATGCTCTAGGGAGATTTTGCTTCAGCCCTAAGGTGTGTCTAATCTTAAAAACTGTAGGGGTGTGTATTCATCCCTCCTCAGAGTGTGAAAGCCAGTTTAATAAATCATGACTTTAGTCACAATTGATAAGATGTGGACAGCATCCTGGGCTATGCACTGAGTCCCCCTCATTTATTAGCCCATTTATTTGAAGTGGATCGAAATTAATGATCCTCTCAGAATGCTAGTTAAGTGGCTTGGGGCAGAATTCTGTACAGTGTTCAAATGAGAAATTCTTTCCAGGCTGAACTTGAGTTTGAGATATTTTATCTGAAAACTCTTCTCCTCCCCATCTCTTCTCATTTAGGGCCTGGAGCACACCCAGCAATGCACCCATCATCTAAATAGTATGCTGTGCACCCCCAAGTGTACCGAGGTAACTCATACCAAACTGCCTTGATTCTAAATAACGCAAGCATTTTCAAGGTATAAGGTCCTTTGGAATGGACTTTTTCAGAATTGAATAGACTGGTTTCTTTGACTTTTCTTCTTGAAAAAATCCTCTCAATCAAAACAGAACTAAAAGTGTAGGCTGCTCTCTTTAGAAATCAATTTCCTAACTTGTCCTCTTAATCAGAATCTTTGATTCTTTATTTTTATCAATTATTACTATTTCAAAAGGCCAGATGTCTGAAAAAATTTCTCTTGGTTTATGACCATCAGACAACTTCATATGCTTGTTACAAAATATTTTTTTCTACTGTTGGCTCTGTGCATATGGCTCGTTTAGAATGGTACCAAATAGTAGAGGCGTATGTTTAAAAACGAGAGATATGTTTTCTAATGAATAAAATTCACTAGTAAACAAATCAAGAGGCCCTCAACCTTACTGGTATCAGAAGAAAATAAACTGAAAACACAATGAAATACTTTAAAAGTCTGACGGTGCCAGGGGTGGTCAAGGCAGCAAAGAGACAGGACTCGGCAATCTTCCCTTCCACTCCAGACACACCAGAGTGCAGGTTCCATAAGGTCAGGGGGCTTGCTTGTTCAAATGCAAATGTGGATTGGAACAAGCTATTTTGCAATAACTGCTAAAATTGAAGATAAATAAAGTCTATAAGCCAGCTACTCTACTGAGAATATATTGTAGAGAAATTCATGCTCACATGTACTAGGAAAACTATTCATTACAAAATTATTTGTTTCAACAAAAGCAGGTAAAAATTTAAATGTACTTTATTAGAGGAAAGGAGAAATTAACTCTAGTATATTCATAAAATGTCATACTATGATGCAGTAAAAAAGAAGAAATATATCTATTTGATCAATAGAGGTAGATCTCAAAAACAGTATTAGTTTAAAACAGAAAAAAAAATTGCAAATGCTATGCACAGTATAATGTGCTTTATCTAGAAATATTATATATCGCTAAAACATGAGGTATGTATGTATACATAAGGTATACATATGTATGTATGTATACATGAGGTATGTATGCATACATGAACCCAGGCCATAGGTATACAATGGCCTGGGTTCATGCCATATTTATGATAGGGGTCACATCCAGAAAAGGGGAATGAGAATGTAATATAGAGAACAGGGGAGACATCAGTTTTATCTTTAGAGTTTTCTTTAAAAATCATGAAGCAAATATGATAAAAATGTTACATTTATTTCTCTGAGTGGCAGGTACATCGATGTTTGTTATCCTTTGCATTATTCTATATTTAAAACATTTCATAGTGAAATAATCAATATGAATATAGCAATTACCCTGAAAGAAAAATGGGCAAAGAATATAAAAACATGGAATTTCTAACCTTGCATAACGAAATACAAATTAAAAGATAAGTATTTCACATGAGACTGGCAAAGATTAAAATGAATGATAATATTTGGGACTGTAGAATATAAAAGGAAGTGTGAACTCTAGTTGCTGCTGCTAAGTCGCTTCAGTCGTGGATGACTCTGTGCGACCGCACAGATGGCAGCCCACCAGGCTCCCCCAAGAACACTGGAGTGGGTTGCCATTTCTTTTTCCAATGCATGAAAGGGAAAAGGGAAAGTGAAGTCACTCAGTCGTGTCCAACTCTTAGCGAACCCATGGACTGCAGCCTACCAGACTCCTCCGTTCATGGGATTTTCCAGGCAAGAGTACTGAAGTGGGTCGCCAGTGCCTTCTTGTGAACTCTTAAACATGGCTAAAATTAAAGGAAGTTAGATGCAGTATTTCTGCAAGGTAATTTGACTGTGTATTAATGATGAATAGGTATGTAGATAATTAAAGACACTCAATCTTGTTGCTCCAATAGTTCTTTTAGAAGTTTATCTTATAAGAAATGTGTTCAAAAATGTATACAATTATATATCCTTGAAAATGCAGAGACTATGTATTGAATGACCCACAAAAAAGTATTGACTGTGCCTGTGGGAAAGAGGAGGCAATACAAGTCTGAGGTGGGATCAGGAATTTTCATTGTGATATTTTTATAGAATCTGATTTTTAAAGTCAAGTTCATGCTTTTATTTAAAATAGCTTTATTGAAATGTAGTTCCTATGCATTAGAGTTCACCCTTTTAAAGTATATTATTCAGTGGGTTTAGTATATTAGAGTTGTAGAACCATACAGTTCAGTTCAGTTCAGTCGCTCAGTCATGTCCAAATCTTTGTGACCCCATGGACTGCAGCACACTAGGGTTCCCTAGTGTGATGGATTCACCATCTAGGTGATGGATTGGTGATGGATTCACCAACTCCTGGAGTTTACTCAAACTCATGTCCATCAAGTCAGTGATGCCATCCAACTATCTCATCCTCTGTCATCCCCTTCTTCTCCTGCCTTCAATCTTTCCCAGCATCAGGGTATTTTCAGATGAGTCAGTTCTTCACATCTGGTGGCCAAAGTATTGGAATTTCAGCTTTAGCATCAGTCCTTCCAATGAATATTCAAGACTGATTTCCTTTATTTTGAGTGGTTGGATCTTCTTGCAATCCAAGGGATTCTCAAGAATCTTCTCCAACACCACAGCTCAAAAGCATCAATTCTTCAGTGCTCAGCTTTCTTTACGGTCCAACTCACACCCACACATGACTACTGGAAAAACAATAGCTTTGACTAGAGGGACCTTTGTTGACAAAGTAATGTCTCTGCTTTTTAATATGCTGTCTAGGTTGGTCATAACTTTCCTTCCAAGGAATAAGCGTCTTTTAATTTCATGGCTGCAGTAATAACCTGCAGTGATTTTTGGAGCACCCCCAAAAAAGTTTCTCGCTGTTTCCATTGTTTCCTCATCTATTTTCCATGAAGTGATGGGACCAGATGCCATGATCTTAGTTTTCTGAATGTTGAGCTTTAAGCCAGATTTTTCACTCTCCTCGTTCACTTTCATCAAGAGGCTTTTTAGTTCCTCTTCACTTTCTGCCATAAGGGTGGTGTCATCTGCATATCTGAGGTTATTGATATTTCTCCCGGCAATCTTGATTCCAGCTTGTGCTTCTTCCAGCCTAGCGTTTCTCATGATGTACTCTGCATGTAAGTTAAATAAGCAGGATGACAATATACAGCCTTGACACTCCTTTCCCGATGTGGAACCAGTCTGTTGTTCCATGTCCATCCAGTTCTAACTGTTGCTTCTTGACCTGCATACAGATTTCTCAGGAAGCAGGTCAGGTGACCTGGTATTTCCCTGTCTTTAAGAATTTTCCACAGTTTGTTTTCATCCACACAGTCAAAAGCTTTGTCATAATCAGTAAAGCAAAAGTAGATGTTTTTCTGGAACTATCTTGCTTTTTCGATGATGCAACAGATATTGGCAATTTGATCTCTGGTTCCTCTGCCTTTTCTAATCTAGCTTGAACATCTGAAAGTTCATGATTCATGTACTGTTGAAACCTGGCTTGGAGAATTTTGAGCATTACTTTGCTAGTGTGTGAGATGAGTGCAATTGTGCAGTATTTTGACCATTCTTTGGCATTGCCTTTCTTTGGGACTGGAATGAAAACTGACCTTTTTCAGTCCTGTGGCCACTGCTGAGTTTTCCAAACTTGCTGGCATATTGAGTGGAGCACTTTCACACCATTATCTTTCAGGATTTGAAATAGCTCAACTGGAATTCCATCACCTCCATTAGCTTTGTTCATAACAATGCTTCCTAAGGCCCAGTTGACTTTAAATTCCAGGATGTCTGGCTCTAGGTGAGTGATCTCACCATTGTGGTTATCTGGGTCATGAAGATCTTTTTTGTATAGTTCTTCTTTGTATTCTTGCCACCTCTTCTTAATATCTTCTGCTTCTGTTAGGTCCATACCATTTCTGTCCTTTATCGAGCCCATCTTTGCATGAAATGTTCCCTTGGTATCTCTAATTTTCTTGAAGAGATTTCTAGTCTTTCCCATTCTATTGTTTTTTTTGACTTGGGGAGTTCATCTTTCAGTGTCATATATTTTTGCCTTTTCATATTTTCATGGGGTTCTCAAGGCAAGAATACTGAAGTGGTTTGCCATTCCCTTCTCCAGTGGACCACGTTTTGTCAGAACTCTCCACCATGACCTGTCCGTCTTGGGTGGCCCTACACAGCATGGCTCATAGTTTCATTGAGCTAGGCAAGCCTGTGGTCCAGGGGATCAGTTTGATTAGTTTTCTGTAATTGTGGTTTTCAGTCTGTCTGCCCTCTGATGGATAAGGATAAGAGGCTTATGGAAACTTCCTGATGGGAGAGACTGAGGGGGAAACTGGGTCTTGTTCTGATGGGCGGGGCCATGTTCAGTAAATCTTTAATCCCATTTTCTGTTGATGGGTGGGGCTGTATTCCCTCCCTGTTGCTTGGCCTGAGGTCATACTATGGTGGAGGTAATGAAGATAATGTAACCTCCTTCAAAAGGTCCCCTGCAGACACTGCTGTACTCAGTGCTTTGGACCCTGCAGGAGGCCACCCTGTTATCTAATCTTAAAATATTTTCATCATTCCTAAAAGAAACCCTATGCCCATTTCCCCTTTCCCTTGGCATCTATCAACAACTAATATACTTCCTGTCTCTACAGATTTGCCTATTTTTGGTATTTCCTATAAATAGAATCATATAATATCTGGTCTGGCTTCTTTCACTTAGTATGTTTCCAAAGTGTAGTATGTAGCAGTACTTCATTCCTTTTTGAGCCATCGTAATATTCCATTGTATTGATGTACCACATTTTATTTATTCATTGAAGGCAAAAGGAGAAGAGGCAGCAAAGGGTGAGATGGTTAGAAAGCATAATTGACTCAATGAGCATGAGCTTGAGCAAACTCTGGGAGACAGTGAAGGACAGGGGAGCCTGGAATGCTGCAGTCCATGGGGTCTCAAAGAATTGGACATGACTTAGCTACTGAACAACATTTATTCATTCATTGGGTTGATGGACGTTTGGGTTGTTTCCCCCTTTTTGGCTGGAATGAATACCTCTGTGAACATCTATATACAAGTCCCTGGCCAAATGTTTTCATTATCTTGGGTATGTAACTAAGGAGTGAAGTTGCTGGGTAATATGCTAACTATGCAGGCTTCCCAGGTGGCTCAGTGGTAAAGAATCTGCCCACCAATGCCAGAGACACAGGAGACGTGGATTTGATCCCTGGGTTGGGAAGATTCCCCTGATGGAAGACGTGGCAACCTCCTCCAGTATTCTTGCCTGGAGAATTCCATGGACAGAGGAGCCCGCAGGCTATAGTCATTGGGGTTGCAAAGAGTTGGATGTGACTGAGCACACATACATGATAAGTATATGTTTAGTTATTGAGGAACATCCGAATTGTTTTCCAAAATGACTTGTACCATTTGCATTCTCACCAGAAATATATGATAATTCTAACTTCTCTAAATCTTTCACCACCACATTTGTTATCATCTGGCTTTTTAGCCATATTGGTGTGAAGTGGTACTTCACTGTGGTTTTGATTGCATTTCCCTGATAGCTAATCATGTTGAACATCTTTTCATGTACTTATTGATCTTTTGTATATCTTCTTTGGTAAAAATATCTGTTTAGATTATTTTCCCATTTTAAAATTGGATTATTTGTCTTTCTGTTGTTGAGTTGAAAGACTTCTTTGTATATCCTGATTACAAGTCTCTTACTAGATATATGATTTGAAACTATTTCTCACCATTCTGTGGGCTGTATTTTCATTTTCTGGTGATATTCTCTGAAGAATAAAAGTTTTAATTTTGATGAAGTCCAACTTATTTTTTTTTCCCTTTATTTCCTTGTGCTTTTGATGTCTTATCTAAAAGGCTTTCACAACCCAGGGGACTTCCCTGGTGGCTCAGATGGTAAAGAATCTGCCTGCAATGCAGGAGACCTGAGTTCAATCTCTGGGTTGGGAAGATCCCCTGGAGAAGGGAATGGCAACCCACTCCAGTATTCTCGCTTGGGAAATCCATGGACAGAGGAGGCTGGTAGGCTATAGTCCCATGAGGTCACAAAAGAACTGGACACAACTGAGTGACTAATACTTTCCATAACCCAAGATTGCAAAGATTTACTGATAAGTTTTCTTCAAAAATTTTTAGTTTTACACTTCGGTCTATCATCCTGTTTTGAATTGATTTCTGTATGGTGTGAGGAAGGAGTCTAATCCCATTCTTTTGTGTGTGTATATCCTGTTCCAGCTGTTGAAAAACTTTCCCCCATTGAAGTATCTTGGCAACCTTGTCAAAATCAATTAACCGTAAATGTATGGGTTTATTTCTGGACTCTTAATTCTATTCCATTGATAAATATATGTTTATCTTTATGTCAGTACCACACTCTCTTGATTATTGTAAGCTATTAATAATTTTAAAACTGGGATATGTGAGTTCTCCAACTTTAGTTGTTTTTTTCCCCCCAGAATTGTTGGGCTATTTGGTATCACATGTGTTTCCATGTGAATTTTAGGATAAACTTGTCAGTGTCAGCAAAAATTCTAGGTGAGATTTTGATAGGGATTATAGTGAATCTGAAAATCACCTTGGGGACTATTACCATCTTAACGGGGCTTTCCAGGTGGCTCAGTGATAAAGAATCTGCCTGCCAAACAGGAGACATGGGATTGATTCCTGGGTCAAGAAAACCCCCTGGAAAGGGAAATAGCAACCAGCTCCAGTATCCTTGCCTGGGAAATCCCAGGGACAGAGGAACCTGGTAGATTATGATCCATGGGGTTGCAACAGAGTCAGACATGACTGAACAAGTAAACAACACAACCACCATCTTAACAGTATTAAGTTTTCCAATCTATGTTCATGGGATGTCTTTCTATTTGTTTATTAGGTCTTAATTTACTAGTGGTTTATAATTTTCAATTTACACTTCTTTTGTTAAATGTATTGCTAAATATTCTATTCTTTTTTGATGGTATTATAAATGAAATTGTTTTTTTAACCTTTATTTTGCATTGTTCATTGCTGTGTAGAGAGAGACAATTGTTTTTTGAATGTTGGTTTTGTATCCTGCAGCCTTGCTGGAGGATACTTGTTTATTAGCTGTTATAGTTGTGTGTGTGTGTTGCTTTGTTTTTTCTTCTTAGAAAAAAGATAGTTTTACTTCTTCCTTTCTA
>NW_011494775.1:2472856-2496424 GCF_000754665.1 Bison bison bison | reverse complement strand
CTGGAGGTTTTTTTTTTTTTTTTTTTTTTTGACTCATTATCCTGTATGAAATTTCTAGTATAATGTCGAATAGAAGTGATGAGAGCAAACTTAGACATCCTTGTCTTATTTCTGATCTTGGCAGAAAAACATTCAGTCTTTTATTAGTTATAATTTTAGCTGTGGCTATTTGTGGATGTCCATTATCAGGTTGAGGACATTACCTTATATTCTTATTTTTTGAGGATTTTTATCATAAGAGGGTGTTGAATTTTATCAAATGTCTCTTCTGCCTCTTTGTCCTTTTGTCTATTAATATGGTGTATTACACTAAATGATTCTGGATGTTAAGACAACTGTGATGGTTAGTTTTATGTGTCACCTTGAATAAGACATGTCCAGACAGGTGGTAAAACATTCTGGGTATGGCTATGAGGGTGCTTAGGGAGGAGATTGGCATCTGAAGAGGTACACCTGTAAAGAAGACCATCCTCATCAGTGCGAGTGGGCATTGCCCAGTCCATTAAGGGACGAAATAGAACAAAAAGGTTGAGAAAAGGGAGATGTGCTTCCTTTGCCTGAGTCTGGAAATCCATCCTCTGCTATTGGACAGAGATGCTGCTGGTTCTTGGGCATTTGGTCTCAGCCTGGGAATCACTTCACTGCCCTGTAGCTCCTGTTGCAATTCTTGGGCCACTGGGCTCAGACGTACACCATTGACTCCCCTGGTTCTTGGACTCAAGTTGACTTGTATTACCAGATTTCCTAGTTTTCCTGCTTGTAGACAGCAGGCTGTAGGACTGACAGGCCTTCATAATTGTATGAATCAGTCACTATAATCAATCATGTAATATATATCTGTAAATATCCAATTGCTCTGTTTCTGTGGAAAATTCTGGAAATTAACCAGAGACTTAGAACAGTACACCAATTTAAGAAGGATGACTGAATCTCATGAAGAACAGCAAGCTCTGTAGAGTTTACCTTGCACTGTTCCCACCCTTCTCTCCATATCTGTTACGGTAACCTTGATACAGCAGCCTCACAGCCACAGATGCTGAAAATCCAGCAGCCTAGCAGCCACTGGAGGGGTGATAAGGGTTTGGAACTCTCCAAAAAGCCCTATCACCAGAGATTGTCATGATTTCACCTATTTGGCTGCTCTTTGGAAAATCCCCCTTCACAGCATTTGTCCTTATTAGACCTGACTCAAAGCTTGATCAATATCCCCAGGGTGTTTATTTCCATTCCAGAGGTTCTTCTCTACATGCAATACTTTCACAGTGAAGAAAGTACTTACTTTTAAAAATGTTTGTACAGGAAAATAAAGCGTTATTTATAGGAGTGATCAAGTAGGAACAACCTAAATGTTTAAACATTGTTTTAAAAAGAATGCTATATCCATAGCCTTTAGAATGAGTGCATGTATATAGTGTGTGCGTACTATGTTAAATAATAATAGATGGTAACTTTACATATGTCTATAAAAGTGACAGGTAAGCATATCCTGAAATATTGACGTTGGCTGTTTGTAGAAGAAAAAAAAAATAGGATTGGACTATGGATGATTTTGGAGAAGGCAATGGCACCCCACTCCAGTACCCTTGCTTGGAAAATCCCTTGGACGGAGGAGCCTGGTAGGCTGCAGTCCATGGGGTCGCTAACAGTCAGACATGACTGAGCGACTTCACTTTCACTTTTCACTTTCCTGCATTGGAGAAGGAAATGGCAACCCACTCCAGTGTTCTTGCCTGGAGAATCCCAGGGACAGGGGAGCCTGGTGGGCTGCTGTCTATGGGGTCGCACAGAGTCAGAAACGACTGAAGTGACTTAGCATGGATGATTTATTTTTTTTAAAAATTTGTATGTTTTAAAATGTCTATCTCTGTGTTAAATTTTCTGCATTAAACATGTATTATGCAATTAAAGTATGATTGATATATCTAAGATAAATTTATTTCCTAATTAAAATAATATATTTTCATACAATAGTTCTTTTAAAATAAATTGATACAAGCTTGCTAGCTAACTGTATTCCATAAGTGGACACAGAATACTTTTTGATAGATAATTTTCTAACTATCTTGTTACTTTGGAAACCTGGGTCAAAAAGAAGGAAACATTAAAAAAAAAAAATACTGCTTCCTGGCTGTTAGGTAGAGCATGTCACTTTCTCAGTTGTATTTAGCTGGGTTCCGGAGACACTAACTTATTCCCAGAACTACTTTTGCTTTTAGAATCTGCACAGTCCCTGGGAATGTATAATTTCTCCATTGCTTAGCAACCATTTCATTATTTTCAGGAACTTGTTAAATGAATGAATGCATTTTGATGACAAGACAGCTTTATTCATGCTATACTCTGGGCCACCATGCCATAATAAGAGATAACAAAACAAAATATTGCAAAGATCATGTCCCTAGTCACTCTGTCACAAAAACCCTCAGAAGAGCTGGGTTGGAAAAGAAACTCTTATGCAAACCAATTTTAAAAGCTAATAGAAAAAGCATATTGATTCTGGACTAATTATATTGTGGACACACATTCACATTTTCTCTTTATCACTTGTTGGGTGACCCTCCATGCATTTTTAAAATACAAACAAATGCTATGTTGACATCAGCCTTTGACAGTTTCAAAACCCTTACAGTACCTCTGGTTTCCCTTTTACTCGTACATATTAGAAACTCAGGCCTATGTTGGAAGGTAACTGATAGATGATCAACGTTCTCATTTTAAGGGCTTCCCTGGTGGCTCAGTGGTAAAGAATCCACCTGCCAGTGCAGGGGGCACAGTTCTGTTCCTTGGTCCAGGAAGATCCCACAAGCTGTGGAGCAACTAAGCCCCTGTTGAGCCTGTGCTATAGAGCCTGGGAGCCCCAGCTCCCGAGCCCACATGCTGTAGCTACTTGAGCCCTTGTGCCTCGGAGCCTGTGCTCTGCAACAAGAGGAGCCACCACAGTTAGAAACCTACACAGCACAACTAGAGAGTAGCCTGCACATCAGCGAAGACCCAGCAACAGCCAAAAATTAAAAAAAAAAAAAAAAAGAAAAAAAGATCCTCATTTTAAACAAATGCAAACATTTGACCAGGATATATTACAGACAGAAACAACACATCCTATAGAACCAGTTCCTTTGTAAGAAGCAAATGCTGTTCTGTGTTAATACCCTTTGAATAGAAATAATTCTAATTTGGCTTAATATATTCACATTTTGGGTTTGACTCTCAGAAAACAGCAAAAATTTTTGGTGCTAAATTGCAGTAACAAATTTACTCTGAGGCCCTGACAAATCTTATTTCTGCCTAAGAATGTTGAAGGAAACATACACACACACACACACAAACACACACACACATGCACACAATGAATAGCATTGACAACAAATATGAAGGGCCTAAAATGTACTAAGTTACATGCACAAGGGTTCAAATATACTCACATCCTTGCCAACATTTTTTCTTTTTTGATGTGTATGAAAGTTGCTCAGTTATGTCTGATTCTTTGTGACCCCACCGACTGTAGCTTGCCAGGCTCCTCTGTCTGGGCTTTTCCCAAGTAAGAATACTAGAGTAGGTTGCCATTTCCTTCTTCAGGGGATCTTCCCAACCCAGGGATGGAACCTGGGTCTTCTGCCTCAGAGGCAGATTCTTTACTGTCTGAGCCATCAGAGAAGCCTGTTCTTTTGACAGTAAGCCATCAAAAGTGTGTGAAGTGAATATCATACTGCTTTTGATAAGGTGCTTAGAACACCTGATGCAGAGTAACTACTCTCTCCATATTTGTCCTGCATCAGAATGTTTTGGTTCAGAAGCAGCAGCACTGTACTATCCCCTACACTTCCCATCTCTGGCTTTAACCTGAGTCATAGGGGCATAGCATATTAACTTTTTTTTCCCCTTGGAATTTATCACTTTTTGCTTTTCATCATAGGATATAGTTATATGTATATATATCCCTTCTTCCCTACTGGGTAATATTTTAAGATATATAACCTTGATTCCCCGCAGTGGCAAGTACTCAATAAATTTGTAATATGAAAAAAGTTATGGGATTATATCACCTAAAATATGTATGAATAATGAAATTTTGAGATCTAAATAAATTCTTTGGCTTACAATCAAGGAGCAGGAGCGACACTTCAGAGTCTCTGTGCTCAGTCCCTTCTCTTTAGCTCAGGGAAGCTTTAAACCTTGTTCAAGGTAGAACCAAGACTGGGAAACAGCATTTCTACTTTCAGTTCATGCTCTTCCAACTCACTACACTCCTTCCTGCCAGAAACTTTAAGCTCAGGGTTGAAAATAATGTTGAGGTTTAAAAAAAAAATTATTTGGCTGTGCTGGGTCTTCGTTGCGGCACCCAGGATCTTCTGTATTCGTTGTGGCATGCAGGACCTTCACTGGGGCACGTGAGATCTTTAGTTGCAACTTGGGAACTCTTAGTTATGGCATGAGGGATCTAGTTCCCTGACCAAGGATAGAACCTGGCCCCCCTGCATTGGGAGCACAGAGTCTTAGCCACTGGACCACCAGAGAAGTCCCTTGAGTTTTATAAGTAACACTTTTGCCATAAAAATCTAAATAACACAGAGGTATATAGAGTACAAATTAACCTGATTCCTCACTTGTGAAATTGTTGTGTATGGTTATAGTTCTACTTTTGGTTCTTAAGAAAATAGTAAAATATGCTTTAATGATTCAACTGAGTTCCGCTCAACAATTAAATTCCACCCCTTGTGTTTGCAAGCATTGCCCTTTGGGAAGTGAAGCAAGGTGGGGCAGAGGATGTACAGACAAGTGTGCCGCAGCACTTGTCTCCAATGAGCTTATAGACTGGGGAGACAATGCAAAGACAGGATCATAAATATTGTCAGGATGTATAATTTGAGATGATAAGTAATTCAGGGAAGGATAAGTCTATTAATGAATGGTTCCTGAAGGAAGTGGAATTTTAGGTGGATCTTGAAAGATGGGTAAGATCTGGATAAGCAAAGGGAAGAAAGAAAGACTTAGAGTAAGTCAAATTTGCACACTACATTCTTTCCTAAAGAACTGTGAAAGTGAAAGTGAAGTCGTTCAGTCGCATCTGACTCTTTGTGACCCCATGGACTGTAGCCTACCAGGCTCCTCCCTCCATGGGCTTCTCCAGGCAAAGAACTGTAGTGTGGGTTAAATAAGACAAACTACTTAACTTCTCCATGTCTTACTTAGTTTTGTCCTTGGTAAAATAAAGTAATAAAAATAGAACAGACTTCATAGGTTTACTGTGAAGATTAAATGAAATTCTCTGTTTAAGTGGCTCAGAGCAAGTACCTCAAAGACAGTAAGAGTTCAGTCAGTGTTTACTCCTTGTCCTTCTGTTATTCAGAGTGAAATAAGAATAAACATAGAGCTTTGCAAAAGTTTCATTCCTTCCTGTTCCTCACCACGGAGAACAGTGCTACTAAATTCAGTTCAATTAGGCAAGTGAATGAGGAGGTGATAACATAAAGGGAATGCAAATCAGCCATTCTCAGAATGTGAGAGGTGGTTTCTTACTACCACTCAACTTTTCGCTGTTGTTGAACTTGGAACTCAAAAAAGAAAAAAAATCCTGAATATGTCTTGAATTCTCCTAAGTTAAAAGTCATGTCCTTTAGAATTGGAATTTAGGGTTCTCCAAATGAATATATGCAAGGAGATCCAACCAGTCCATCCTAAAGGAAATCAGTCCTGAATATTCATTACAAGGACTGATGCTAAAGCTGAAACTCCAATACTTTGGCCACCTGATGCAAAGAAATGACTCATTGGTAAAGACTCTGATGCTGGGAAAGATTGAAGGCAGGAGGAGAAGGGGATGACAGATGATGAGATGGTAGGATGGCATCACTGACTCGATGGACATGAGCTTGAGTAAGCATCGGGAGTTGGTGATGGACAGGGAAGCCTGGCATGCAGCAGTTCATGGGGTCACAAAGAGTTGGACATGACTGAGCGACTGAACTGAACTAAACTGAAATGAATATCTTGATATGCTATCTATTTAGACCATTGAAAGCCATAGAAGCTAGGCTCCAACCCATTGCATACTCTATCCTGAAGTTCCTGTGCTGGTCATTTGTTGGGACTTGACTCAGTCCCTCCTCTTCTCCCATCTCCATCCCAGCTCTGTCCAGTCTTTACTAATATCATGGATGCCTGCATTAGTAGTTCTGATAAGCCTTTATTTAGATGTGTCAGTGAGAATGATAAACCTTGCTGTTGCCATTTTCCTTTTGTAGAAGCATCCTTAAGTCAAGGATGATGCAGAAAGGTCATGATTACTCCTGCAAGAGCAGACCAGAAAAATCAATCTCTTCCTCCTTAGAGAAATAATACCTGAGCTCAGTCACCTACAATATGAGCAAGGAAACATTTCTTTAATAAGAAAAACATTAATGATTAAAAAAGAACAGGAGTAGGGGAGCTTCAGATCAGGAAAGAGAGTGGAACCGACTCCAGAGGTGGCAGATTCTATCAGTTAAAATTTGTCTTAAAGTGGGCTGCTTATCAGGATATTATAGCCTGAAATAGTAAAAGTTATACCTTTCTTGCCTTTTCCTTCTAAACTTGCTTTAAAACCATTTGTATTGTAGAATGTTGTACATATACATATTGGTTTAACACATTATTATAGAGCAAGCCAAAGTTCTCAAGCCAATCCCCCTGGAATACTGCCAGCACCCCAAAAGCCTCCTCTAGTCTCTACCCATTATGACCACGTTCCTCCTCCTGCATACTTTTCTGACTTTTGCGGCAATCATTTCCTTGTGCTACTTCATAATTTTATCCCCTAAGTGTGAATCTGTAAACAGTGAACTAGTCTGTCTGTGTTTGGAGTTTAAATGAATTGAGTCATACGACACTCAGTCTTTGTGTCTAGCCTCTCAAGCACAACATTCATCCATGCTGTGTATAACTGGTCTCATTACCTTTTATTGCTGTATGGCATTCCACTGTGTGAATATACCCCAGTTATGTTTCCTTTCTCCTGTTGATAGACTTCTGGGAAATTTACAGTTTAGGGATATCACAAATAATGCTGTCATGAACATTCTTGTGCGTTTCTCCTGATGCTCATGTGCACACATTTTTCTTGGGCGTATATCCTGATGTAGAATTGCTGGATCATAGAATATGAAAATCTTCAACTTAATAAATAATGGTTTTCCAAAGTGCTTGTCCTAATTTACACTCTCATCAGCAGTATATGACAATTTTCTCTTAACTATTAAGAGAGGAAAGTTATATTAAAATATATTTAGCTACACAAAATCTATACATTTGACTGTTACAAAAACAGAGTGAGTTTTGTAGATTAACTTCCCACAATGGTATTAGTACTGTGCTCAATCAGTGCTCCTGCTCTGGGCTCTGACAAACCTGAATTCACATGTTGGTTCTGAAACCTATTTTATGTTACATTAGGCAAAGCATTCAACATTTCTATTTGTTTTCTTATCTGTACAACAGGGATGAAAATAGTATATAATTCATAAGATTGTTGTGTTGAGATACCATATTTAAATTAGGGTGCTTAGTATATTGTCTGGCCCAGAGAAAACCTGAATATACTCATCGCTATTATATTTTTATTATTACTATTATTTGTACTCAGAATTTCCTTTCTAATCATAGCAGCAAGGAAGATGATAAAGCAGAAAGTTAGACTTGAGACCGTCTACGTTTGTATATTTTTCCAAATAATAGGAAATGGTCTCACAAAATGAAGAACCAAGTTGTTTATAAGCCAAGACTCAGTTTTGCCTGAGTGGCATAGCCAGTTGAGCAGATGTTTTCCAGGAGAGGACCTCCCAGGTCACTTTGACAGTTCTATGTTTCTTGGCACCTCAGACAAAGTAGTTGGAACCCTGAGTTCTCCACCACCTGGCTGGGGCACTCAAGGGCTCAGTTGCCTCATTGCAGGCATAGCCCCTGGCATGCTCCTAACTTCCAAGACCACAGGTGTGGTCCCAGCATGGTAGCCATATCCAGTTGGGCTTCTGTTCACCATTGCACTGGGATGCAGCTGCCAAAAGCTGCTCCCAGAGGATGGTAGTGGCTGGCAGCCAGCAACACGGAGAAATAGGACTCAGAATCCAGAATACAGGGTAGAAATTATTGTAAATATCCTATAGCAAGTGAGCAGAAAGGCTGCCAATGCAATTCGGCACCAAGGTTGACTGATCCCACAGCACCTTCTCTTCAACACCTGTTCCTTTTGTCCATTTCTCTAAGAAGATGCCTGGCAGGCATCAGGAAGATTTCTGAGGGCTCTGGTAGCTCTCTGCATGAAAGGTCAATCACAGTTTCATGGGTAGGGCCCTGGGCTGGAACTCTTGAAGGTGGGGAGAGATATGACCATATTCCATCCTTTTAAGGCCAAGCTTTCCCACTCCTGACAATTTTGTTTTAGAGAAAAGATGTATTGGAAAAGAGTCTGCTGGATAAGGAACTTAAGTCTGGGCTAGCCAAAAATTGAAATCAGAGTACACACACACACACACATACACACACACACGTGCATGCGCACATGTGAGTTCAGTGAATTTAATTGACTTAGTGGGGTCTTATATTAGAGAATCTGTTTACTAAATCTTAGAATCACTCTAGCCTGTTCATTCTTTGCATGCTGCATATCATATTCCTCCACTCGAGTCAGTTCTCTCTGAAATGTTCCCATCTGGTGTTTTCTTTCTTCTTACTTTGAATTTTGCTACCTTTATTCCTTTGTTATTGCAAAGATTTCCCACTCCAAACAGTCCTTCACAGACCTGTCAATTTAATATCTTTTAAGTGATTTTTTTTATCATTTCATGATGAAATGCTCAAAAAGGCTCTTATGCAATAATTCAAAAATACTTCACCCTGGAATTTAAGGTCCTTTACAGTCCATCAGTTCTTTAAATTCTCATTTCCCACCATTTCTCAGTGAATTCTTCTACACAGTCAAAGTAGGGGACTCATCTTTCCCTGTAACGAGCTACACCTCCTGCTGTTCCATGGCTCACCCTCTAACACCATTCACTCTTTGCCTCTTCTTGTGTCAAGCTCAGTATTGACCGCATGTGGTATGTGTATCTCTGGTATCCCACAATATGAGTAAGTGGTAGACCAAACTTTTAAATACTTTAATATGTAAACTTCTAATAAATATGTTTTATAGGATAATCACATCATCACCTCACACTCATGACTGTGGATATCATTGTCCAGGATGGCCTGGAGCAGGTGATGCCACAGTATCTCACTTATGCAGGCTGAGTAATTATAGGTCTCCTGCATCATTAGAATATAAATGGAGTAGTCAAACAGGTTCAGGGAGAGAGACCATGGTTCAATTCAGTTCCCTAAGAAGAGATCGACTGGGACTTAGAGAAAGAATTTCCTCACTCTGAAGAGCCAGCCAACAGAAATGACAGCCTCCCCTCTGTCTCTTTTTTTTTGGATGCTGAGGCTGCAGATAAGACTGAAACTTTTACAGTTACTTTGGTACCATAAAGACAGGCAGCCAGAGGACAAAGCTAGCCCCCACGGTGAGGATAAAGCTGAGAGAAGTTCAGAGAGATCTGCTTTAAATATTAAACCAATTCCAAGCAGACTTCGAGCTATATGAGCCAATGCATTGCCTACCAGTCAAGCCATTTTAAGTTGGTGTCTCTGCAACTTCAGTCCAAATGTGTCATGACTGATTCAGTATGAATGATATAGATTGCTAATATAGACCCATACGTCCTTATTTTTTTTTTGATCCCGTGGCCATAACAGAAAAAAGGGAAAACCTGAAACATGCTGGTGTTTCAGAATTAGAGGGAAAGGGTCCCAGAGTCTTTGGCAGCATCAGCTCCACAGAGAGCCAAGGGGCTGATATCTTGGGATCTTCTAATCTATTTGTGGTGAGTGTGACAGTATTTGGGATGCTCAGCATTGGGATGCTCTGTGTCTATGGTTCTTTCTTTTCAGAAATGTGTGGAAATTCCACTTCTGGAAGCTGTCATTCATTCAGCAAGTGAAATATAAACATTAGAGTTAGGATTTTACCCTTTGTTTTTCTCTTGTGTTGGGCCCATTAGAGAGCCCTTGTTAAAAGTGAGATTTTTCCAGTGTAATGGTGAACCCATGTTGGAGATCTAAGTACTAGTAGTGACTAGGGCATGAATGATTGCATTGGAAGTTTTATCTGCTGACCACTGAGGTCTGAGAAGCTTTATGGAAAGGTGACTGCACACTAAAACAATTTCTGCTTTGTTCTGAAGTTCTTGGGCTTATAGATAGAAAGGCCCTGAACATCTGGTGCAAATCAGTTTTCCTCACTCACAGCTCGGCAGTCTTTCCCAGTAAGTCTGCCTCCACAAAATAAGGAAAATGTGTATGTTTTTGGCAAGCCATAAACTTCATTTGTTTAGAAGGCTCTGGTCAAAAAGAAGGTGAAGAATTGGGTAGATGAGAAAAGTTTATCATCTTTCTCAGCTACAGAGATAATTCACTCCAGAAAATAGGTATGGCTCCAAATAGCTGTGAATGAATGCAGCATTCCTGGGGAATAGAATATTTAAAGAAGCCCCATTTATCATATTATTTAAAATAGCCAGGATGAATGGATAAAGAAAATTTGATCTATGCATACAATTAAATAGTATTCATCCTTTAAAAAGAGGGAAATCCTGCCATAAGGGACAACATGGGTGAAACTGGAGGACATTATGCTCAGTGAAATAAGCCAGCCACAGGAAGGCACATACTCCCTGGTTCCATTTATACTTATAATGGTCAGACTCATAGAAACAGAGAATACGGTGATACCTTCCAGGGGCTAGGGTATGGTGGAAGTGGAGTGTGGTTGTTCATGGGTATAAACAGTCATGCTAACTGAGCAAGTTCCAGAGATCTGCTTTATAATGTGGTGCCTATGGTTAACAACACTGTATGTGCATTTAAAAATGTGTTAAAAAGGATAGATCTCATGTAAAGTGTTCATGCATGTGTGCTAAGTCGCTTCAGTTGTGTCCGACTCTGTGTGACCCTATGAACTGTAGCCCGCCAGGCTCCTCTGTCTGTGGGATTCTCCAGTCAAGAATTCTGGAGTGGGTTGCCATGCCCTCCTCTAGGGGATCTTCCCCACCCAGGGATCAAACCCATGTCTCCTGCATCTCATGCATTGTAGACAGATTCTTTACCACTGAGCCACCAGGGAAGCCCAAAGTGTTCATACCACAATACAAAAACAAAAAGGCAGAAGGAAACTTATAGAAGTGATGGATATATTCATTATCTTGATTGTGGTCATGTTTTCATGAGTGAATGCATCTCTCCAGACTCATCCAATTGTATATATTAAATACATCCAAAAAATTTGTTTATCAATTTTTTTAAAGGAATCCCTCTTAGAATCTTTTTGCATATAAGCATACTTTAAAATAGATATGATTGCTTCTTATAAATTATAGAATTTTTACACTTAGCTTGTTTCATACCCAGTTGACACGTAGAAAAGTCTGATTATAACAGGTCAAGGCTCTTAAGGGAAATGCTGTGTTATTAATGGTGAATAAGTATAGCTGCTGTGACAGATAACTCTGAATTCCCAGGGACTTTACACAGGACAGTAATATTTCTCATATTGCAGTCTGGTGCAGACTAGAGAGGATTGATCATTTAGGGACCCAGCACCGCACTCCTCTGGGTTCTAAGAGTCCTTTCAGTCCTCCAGCCAATGGAGAGGGAGGGAGGAACACATGGGAAGTGAGGGTTAGGTTGACAATGGCACACGTTATTCCCACTCACTTTCTCTTGGCCAGAGTTTAGTCAAGGACCAGATTAGCTCCATGCCAAGCTTTATACCAAGAGAGTAAGAAGCTCATTCTGGTTGAGGACCAGCTTTCTCATAGTTCTAACCAAAAGGCATTGACACAGTTATCCAAATTAGCAAACCTCTCCACTGCTCTGGCAAGAAGACCCTGTGCTGAAATAGTCAAGAGTCCATCGTGTCCTGCGTCTTTTCACCACTAGAGTGTTCTGGGGACCCCAGCATCCTGTTTGTTTGAGTCCTCCCACAAAGTGACAGGATCCCAGAAGCTTCCTCTATGAAGGAAATGAAGGCCTCAGCTATGATGTAGCCCTTGAGTCCTGGCCTGCCTCACATCTTTTCAACAACAGCAAACATTGTTCGGTGTCAGGCTTAGGCACCAGGGATATGAGAACATAGTTTGTTTTCAGAATATGAAACATTATAAGAAGGGATAGTGCTCTGGAGTTTTTCTAAGAACTTGAGAAAATAGGCTCTGCACAGTCTGCAGTGTGCTCAGCTTGAAGCCTTCCTAGATAAACTGTGACTGTTTTTCTTTCAAGTACTTCTTGCTCAAAGATGTGTTTCCTCCTGCTGCTTGAAAATAGACACCTAAGAAAGAAATGAGAATGCTTTTGCAATGAAAGGGTGAGGCAGGAAGCAGTTGTTGATGACGGATGTAAGCTGTGACAATATGAGACTGTGTTTTCACCATTTTCTTACTTTATGGAGCATAATTGACTGAGGGCCTCAGATGCTACTCTTTCAGAATCTCCTTGGTTTTGCACTGAGGCCACATTTTCCATGAGCAGCTCCCTGCTTCTGATAGTCACCTTTGTCTCAGGAACTCCCTGATGGGGTTTTTGAACTTTCCTTCGTTAATCTCAAACACGTCTGCCCAGCTTTCTCTCACTCTCTCCCCCAGGGTCTGACTTGCCTCACAGTCTGATGCTCTTCTAGCCTATTCTGGCTTCTTTCCTATTGCCTTTTACATGGGCATTTTCCTCATACAGTCCCTGCACATTCCTTCTTGGCATCTTCTTCTTGGAAGACCCAGACTGATACAAAAGTTTATGCTCAATATTACTTTGCTTTCATTTACAAAGAAAACACATATACAAACATGCACACCACACCTTCCACAGAGGTCAATTCTAATACATTTTTCTTTAGAACTCCTGTGAATTAAGACAGGGACTGAACAACCAAGAACTTGCAGAGAGAGTTGTTGCAGAGATTGTGAGGCCTGGGGCACGGTTAAGTGGTATTTGACTAGGGAACCAGGGGGCCTGGATTCTGTCTCTCTACGTCCTTAAGAGAAGGATATATACAGGAAACGGCACCAAGTAGATGACAATGTACTACTTTCTGTGTATGTGTGTGTTCAAGTCACTCAGTCATGTCCAACTCTTTGTAGCCCAAAGGACCATAGTGCATCAGGTTTCTCTGTCCATGGGATTTTCCAGGCAAGAGTACTGGAAAAGTGAAAAGTGAAAGTGATATTGTTCAGTCGTGTCCAACTCTTTGTGACCCCATGGACTATAGCCTACCAGGCTTCTCCGTCCATGGGATTTTCTAGGCAAGAGTATTGCAGTGGGTTGGCATTTCCTTCTCCATGGGATCTTCCCGACCCAGGTATTGAACCCGGGTCTCCTGCATTGCAGACAGATGCTTTACCATCTGAGCCACCAGGGAGTAGGTGGCTATTTCCTACTCCAAGGGATCTTCCCAACCCAGGAATTGAACCCGCATTGTGTCTCCTGTGTCTCTTACATTGGCAGGCAGGTTCTTTACCACAAGTGCCACCTGGGAAGCCCAACCTACTACTTTACTATTTACTATGTTTATTTCTGATCGGCTTGAACTCAGTGAAGAGCTTTCTAGTAGTCTGAGCTGGGCTTGAGCACCCCAGCTAGTCTAAAGACCTAACACACTCTTCAAAATTTAACTCTAGAATTTAATTCTAGAATCCACCTATGTTTTAGCCAGACATGTGGGACAAGAAAGAGACCAGTGAACAAAATACCCAAGCCCATGTGTTTGAAGAAAAGAGAGAGAAGATGGCTGAGTATTCTCCCACATGGGAGTGGACACTGCCTTACTTCACCACCTAAGCCATAAGGAGAAATGGAAGAATAAAAAAGGCATCCCAGAAATTCACACTGACCCCACACACTAGTGAACAAAACCTAGTCAGAATCTTAGAAACGAATCCAATCAGATCACTCTTTCCTTTTCACGGGGGAAGAGAGGAGAGAATAAGGAGGAGCAGATGATATTCTTCCCCCTCAGGGAGCAGACCTAGATCCTCACTTGAATGGACATCAGTCAGCTAAGAGCTCCATGTGTGTCTGTGTGTCTTATAGGAGCAATCTCTTCCCATGAGGAGTTGAAAATTTAATTGGGAGATGTAACACATGCATACAGAGCAATCAGATAACAGTTTAGGACTCAACTCTGTGGCTCTGATTGACAGGATGGATAGAACCACATGGGTCAGGCTGACCAGCCTGAGGCCTCCAAGACGAACTGGGCCTAAGCCAGACCATGGACGTTGCACCAGGGTCAAGAGAGATGAGAGGAGAGGCATTGGTTAAGTGCTCATGTCCTGGCATGCAACAGACCTGGGTTCAAACTCCAGCTCCATGTCTTGTGAGGGTTAGCGGGTTGCTGAATCTTTCTGAACCTTAATTTCCTTACCTATAAAATAGAAATAATAATTGTATATGACAGGTTGTTACAGAGATTTAAGTGGTAGATGACTGCTTATGGTGATAGCTGGAGGGGAGGAACCATTCCAGCAGACAGAAGCAGCAGTAGCAGAGATGGATGCAGGGGACCAGGAGGAGACCAGCTAGCCAGAGAGAAGAATGCACTTGGTAGACTCTTAGAAAGTCAGGCTGGCTCATGTGATGGGCTGAGTAAGGCTGCAAGACTGGCTGATATTCCAACCTGATGCAGAAAGAAAGGAGGCTAAGAAGGTTTGTCAGTAAGCAGTGGCATTTGGGGGTGAGTATTTAAATATTTAAATCCCTGGGAACAGTAGGGTAAAAGGGTTCTGCTGGATTTTTTTTTTGTCAGAAATGAGACTTATATCCTTCCTCCTCCAAGACTCCACACACAGGATCTGCAGCCTGGAAGAGAAGATTGTATTTTCTCCTACCAATGAGGGAAACTTCCATAAGACCAAGTGGATATTTTGCCTGTTGTAATACTAATTGCAAAATTGTGTTCCCTTCCCATAGCTACAGCTGTGTTTGCAAATAAGCATGTAAGGAAGCTAAATGCAGAATGACAGCATGGAGCCTTACTGAAAATATTATTTCTCAGAAATCTAAAATTTACATTTTTTTAATCAATCACAACAAAACCAGATAAAAGGTACTTGGTCTCTAATTTGTATTCCAACCTAATTACAAAATGACTAATCTATTTACTAAGCTCTTTAATCTTTACCCATATTTCCATATTCCCCCTGCCTGTTGAGTTTAATACACATCCAAGCCTACACAGATGTAATTTTCTATGTTTTTTTCACATTAAGTTAAACACTCCTAGTTCTTATGGCCTTTCTCCTCCATTGGTTTAACCTTGCCTTTATCCCAGACTCGACATGCATGGTGATCTGTTTTTATTAAGATGTTTTGATCTGCCCTAGAAAACAAAAATTGCGTGTGATGTCGCCCATTGGGATTTTAATCACAGCAAAAATGACAGCAGGATTAAAGACTCACAGCTTGATTTAAACAGCCTTGTGAATAAGCACTCCCTCACCCCCAAGATTCATTCCAGCCAAGGAACACAGGCAATAATATTGGCCAGCCCACATTGTTTCATCAAGCGTTAGTCTCCCATCCGTTTTCCTCCTTCTGATCCAGTGGAAAGAATAAGATCTTCAGGCCCCATGACTCCTCTGCTTTCCAGTGTGTTCTGGCTTGGTCCAATTCTAAGGCAGCTTGATGGCTGTTTTCGTGTCTAAACTGGAGGGTCACATTTCTTTCCTGCTTGCTGCTGCTGCTGCTGCTGCTAAGTCGCTTCATTCATGTCTGACTCTGCGTCCCCATAGACGGCAGCCCACCAGGCTCCCCCGTCCCTGGGATTCTCCAGGCAAGAACACTGGAGTGGGTTGCCATTTCCTTCTCCAATGCATGTAAGTGAAAAGTGAAAGTGAAGTCTCTCAGTCGTGTCCGACTCCTAGCGACCCCATGGACTGCAGCCCACCAGGCCCCTCCGTCCATGAGATTTGCCAGGCAAGAGTACTGGAGTGGGTTGCCATTGCCTTCTCCATCTTTCCTGCTTATCTCAGTCTAAAGCCACAATACCAGTCCCTATGCTGTGACCAGGGATGCTCCCAAGCCAAGGAAATGGCAGAGGTAGTGCACGGATCCCTTGCTCATGGCTTAAAAGGGACATCAGAACTGGATGCAGAGAGTTCCTTTTTCTCCACACCCTCTCCAGGATTTATTATTTTTACACTTCTTAATGATGGCCATTCTGACTGGTGTGAGGTGATACTTCATTGTAGTTTTGATTTGCATTTTTCTAATAAGTAGCAACATGGAGCATCTTTTCATGTGCTTGTTGGCCATCTGTATGTCTTCTTTGGAGAAATGTCTGTTTAGGTCTTCTGCCCATATTTGATTGGGTTGTTTGTTTTTTTGATATTGAGTTGTATGAACTTTATTTTGGCAATCAATCCCTTGTTGGTTGCATCATTTGAAAATATTTTCTCCTAGTCCATATGTTGCCTTTGTTATTTTAGCTATGATTTCCTTTGCAGTGCAAAAAGCTTTTAAACTTAATTAAGTCCCATCGGTTTGTTTTTATTTCCATTACTCTAGGAGATGGATCCAAAAATACTACTGCAATATATGTCAAGAAGTGTTCTGCTTGTGTTTTTCTCTAAGAGTTTTATAGTATTCAGTCTTACATTTAGGTCTTTAATCTATTTTGAGTTTTTTTTTTAATTTGTGTGTGTGTGTGTGTGTGTGTATGGTGTTAGACAATGTTCTAATCTTGTTCTTTTATATGTAGCTGTCTAGTTTTTCCAGCACCACTTGTTGAAGAGGCTGCCTCTTCTCCATTTTATGCTCTTGACTCCTTTGTGGTGCATTAATTGACCACAGGTTGTTGGGGGTTTGTTTCTGGGGTTTCTGTCCTGTCCACTGATCTCTGTTTTTGTGCTAGCACCTTACTGTTTTGATTACTAAAGCTCTGTCGTATAGTCTGAAGTCAGGGAACATGGTTCTTTCAGCTCCATTCTTCTTTCTCAAGATTATTTTGGCTACTCGGGGTCTTGAAGAGTGTTGTTTGCATCCACCCACAGCATGTATCAGAGTAGTGTAAGGATAACCATGTACCACTATTTTTCAGTAATTTGCTTCCCAAGTGCTTGATGAGGAAGCAAGGAGCTATACATGATGGAGCTGTTGGTTACTATGAGGAGAGGAACATGAAATTTGATCTAGTTGCTAACCATACCCAAAGCTTCTCTGAGAACCTGCATAGCTTCATGAAGGGCTTTCACAACCTTAGAAATCCCTAGCAGAGAAATCTGTGCCCAGGATCAGCTATGCACTAGGAAAGGGAAAGAAATGTAGAGAAAACAGAAGGGCATGGAAATAGGAATGAGGCACAGAGGGAGAAAAAGAAGGGGAAAAAAAGACTCAAGTCATTAGGAAGGCTAGGGAAGGGATGTGTTGTAACCTTAACTTGTCTGGCTTCCTAAATTAAATAGACCTATGTCTTAGATCTTCCAGGGAGATTTTGATTTCAAATCATTGTTTTTATTGTCAGACTGTGAATATTAAATTTAAATTCAGGAAAATGGCCATCCGATGGAAAGTACATGAAAATAAATGCCTCCAAGTTACATGGACCCTGAAGACATATTTAACAATCAACTTCTGGTCCTGGTGAGCATATTGAATGTAACCTATTATTGAGAGTGAGTGAGCTATGTATTTTACAACAGACAACATTAGCTCTGGTGATTTCTTCTCTGAATTAATTCTGGTTGGCAGGGATTTCTTGGAACTAACTTGGGGTTTAGGATTATTTTTTTCCTTAGGGACTGTGTGAGCCTTATTTAGCTGGCATTTCTAATGCCTCTTAAGTTTTAGAAGTTAGACCCCTGGTAAGATTAGACAATTACTGGCATTTAGCCATTGGTACTTTTGGTTTGCTTTTTAATCCAATAAATGCCATTTAAGGAATACCACTTTTAAAAAATTTTACAAAATAAAATTTTGTAAATTTTATTTACATCTTCACTGTAGAAAATTTTTGACATATAGAAAAGCACAAAGGAGAAAAACAATATTATCAGTAGTCTACTCAAGAATACTGACTACTCACATATTGAATTTTTAATCATAGCCATATAGCCTTTACTCTAGATTTTTTGAGATTGAGTACATACTTTTTCTATGCCTATAGAAGCTGGGCTCACATCCTACATACTACTATTCTGTGGGTTGTTCTTTCACTTATGATTGTTGTGAATTTATCTCCATATCATTAGCTTTGTTTCTACAGTATATTTTTAATAGCTGCATTTTATTTTATTTTAACTGTATGTTATATTGAAACAGTTCTCTGTTATTTGACATTAGGTAATTCCAAGATTTATGTTTAGAAATACTGATATAAATACCCCAGACTATCTGTTTGAGGTCATACTATAATTATTTCCTTAGAGAAAATGCTTATAAATGGACTTTCTGAGTCAAAGTTTATTGGCATTCTAGGGGCTTTTTATATATATTATATAATTATCCTCCAGAAAGAGAATTAGACCTCAGTTTCAGACTCGCAAACAATGTGAGCAACCATCTGCTCACTGAACCTTTGCCGACTCTGGATATTGACCATTGGGACATTTGCCTTTATTGGAGACATATTAATTTAACTACACTAGAGGATTATAAAATAATAATAGCTGTACCCTTCTTAATGCCAGATCCTAAGCTGAACACTTTACACACAAATGTCTCCCTTAAAAGTCCCATCCATCCTGGGAGATGAGATGATGTTATTAATATCACCATCCTCCTGATAGGGATATGAAGATAAGAATGGTTAAGTAACTTGCCTAAACTCTCCCAGCTAGTATGTGGCAAATTGAAACTAGGACTGTCTGATTTCAAAACTTGAGTTTTTACTGACAAAAACATTCTGTTTCAATAGCGTAAGTTTTTAGATGCTGCATAATCTGCCTTTTGGGTTGATTCCCCAGAAAGGAATTCAGACTTTGAGATCTGTGTGCAGGAAGATTATTGGAAAGTACTATCAGGAACATCCTTATGGGTGCAGGGTAGGGGCAGAGAAGCAGGGTGGACAGAGGGAGAAGTTAAATAGCAAAGCCATTATGACAAAGGCCTAATGAGTTCTGGAGCCAAGGTCATGGTGGGAGTTGCTTCAGAGTGTCCTGAGTTGGGGCAAGAAGGCCAGACATTTGTAGCCTTGTCATTGAATGTGGATCTCACCATATGGTGACTTAATATTGAATAAGGGAGCTCCATGTGTCCAAAGGCAAGTCCCAGAGAGACTCAGCTGTGAGTGGTCAGGCAGACACGACCCCTGGCAGCTGGGGGAATGGGTGCCTTGGTACTGAGTGGGGTTGTGAGCAGCACACCACACACCTACTCAGAACTCAAAAACAGCTGTTCAGGGGACTGGCCTAATGAATCACTCATAAGCCCAGAGTCTTGCCTGTCTTTAAGTCCTTCTAGGAAATGTAACTTTTCTAAGGAATTTTACCTACTTTTTAGGACTAGCTGGGGTAGTTCATTGTCTTAGGAATGTTTAACTTTAGATTATTGGCATTGGGGGTGGAGGAAAGAACTGAGGCTGTGGTCAGTAGGAGTCATTAGCTGGTGATGTCATGAAGGGCCTTGTAAGAGACAACTTCAGGTGCCTGCCCTGTGCCAGTACCCCTCTTTCACTTCAAGAATCACCTCACCTGCTTTTCAGCTCAAGTGATTTTATGGGGCTGATCCTCTCCCCCGCCTGAGGAATGTGCACAGGACCAAATACCTTAGGGAACTGTGGTTGGTTAAAGGGTAAACAGATGACTTCCACAGGCCAATGGGAGTCAGGCCTGGGACTTTGGGTGGAACATTTGAAAAAGAGATTCTTTTTCTACAACAGTTGCTCCAGCCTGCAGTTGCTGGTGGCCCTGTTGACCTTTACTTACAGAACTCTCTCTGAGAGAGCCCTGGAGAAGAAAGACAGAGAGACAGAGACAGAAACAAACAGACGTGGAGACCAAGAGGGACTGATGTCAATGACATGGTTTTCACACTTAAATTCAGACAAGCCTGAGGTTATACTTTCCTTAGCATCATTCTCCAAACTTTTCAATTACCATAGCAAATAATTTCCTTTTTCTCCCTCTTAAGAAAGTTTTTGACAGAGGATGAGATGTCTGGATGGCATCACTGACTCGATGTGTGTGAGTCTGAGTGAACTCTGGGAGTTGGTGTTGGACAAGGAGGCCTGGCATGCTGCGATTCATGGGGTCGCAAAGAGTGGGACATGACTGAGCAACTGAACTGAACTGAACTAAGAAAGTTTGACTTGGGTTATGGCCTTTGCTTTTGACAGAGTTCTGATGATAAAAGAGACAGCAGAGGGCTTCAAAGAACAGAAAACAGGGCTTCTTGGCTGCCAGCAGAAGTTTGGGGTGGAGGATGTCTATTATCCTTGAACATCATAGAAGAATGTACTAATGACCAGAGAGGGGAGAGCACTTACCCAGGATCACACAGGTGCTAGAAAATCCAGTTGGAGGATATACCTCTCCAAATGACAGAAGGGACTAACTGTACATTGACCTTCCTCCAAATTTTTGTGAGATAAATAACATGGGTATTGGTGGCTGGCTAGGTGAGATGGTCTGCGTTATGTGCTGAGAGACACAAAGATGAATCAGTCCTGAACTCTGGCCTTGAGGGGCCACTATCGAAGTTTTTTATTCAACTCAATATATTTGAGGTAGAATTGACAAGATTTGCATATCAGTGGGTATATCTTTCCTTTTCTCCTTTGCCTTCGCTTCTCTTCTTTTCACAACTGTTTGTAAGGCCTCCTCAGACAACCATTTTGTCTTTTTGCATTTCTTTTTCTTGGGGAGGGTCTTGATCCCTGCTTCCTTTACAATCTCATGAACCACCATCCATAGTTCTTCAGTCACTCTGTCTATCAGATCTAATCCCTTGAATCTATTTGTCAGTTCCACTGTATAGTCATAAGTGATTTGATTTAGATCATACCTGAATGGTCTAGTGGTTTTCCCTACTTTCTTCAATTTCAGTCTGAATTTGGCAATAAGAAGTTCATGTTCTGAGCCACAGTCAGCTCCTAGTCTTGTTTTTGCTGACTGTATAGAGCTTCTCCATCTTTGGCTGCAAAGAATATAATCAATCTGATTACGGTGTTGACCATCTGGTGATATCCATGTGTAGAGTCTTCTCTTGTGTTGTTGGAAGAGGGTGTTTGCTATGACCAGTGCGTTCTGTTTGGCAAAACTCTATTAGACTTAATTTTCCCATTACTCCAGATATTTCTTGACTTCCTACTTTTGCATTCCAGTCCCCTATAATGAAAAGGACATCTTTTTTGGGTGTTAGTTCTAGAAGATCTTGTAGGTCTTCATAGCACCATTCAACTTCAGCTTCTTTAGCATTACTGGTCAGGGCATAGACTTGGATTACTGTGATATTGAATGGTTTGCCTTGGAAATGAACAGATATCATTCTGTCATTTTTGAGATCGCATCCAAGTACTGCATTTTGGACTCTTTTGTTGATTATGATGCTACTCCATTTCTTCTAAGGGATTCTTGCCCACAATAGTAGATATAATGGTCATCTGAGTTAAATTCACCCATTCCAGTCCATTTTAGCTCTCTGCTTCCTAAAATGTCGATGTTCACTCTTGCCATCTCCTGTTTGACCACTTCCAACTTGCCTTGATTTATGGACCTAACATTCCAGGTTCCTATGCAACATTGCTCTTTACAGCATCGGACTTTACTTCCATCACCAGTCACATCCACAACTGGGTATTGTTTTTCCTTTGACTTCATCTCTTCATTCTTTCTGGAGTTATTTCTCCACTCTTCTCCAGTAATATATTGTGGACCTATGGACCTGGGGAGTTCATCTTTTAGTATACTATCTTTTTGCCTTTTCGTACTGTTTATTGGATTATCAAGGCAAGAATACTGAAGTGGTTTGCCATTCCCTTCTCCAGTGGACCACGTTTTGTCAGAACTCTCCACCATGACCCGTCCGTCTTGGGTGGCCCTACAGAGCATGGCTCATAGTTCCATTGAGTTAGACAAGGCTGTGGTCCATGTGATCATATTGGTTAGTTTTCTGTGACTGTGTTTTTCAGTCTATCTGCCCTCTGATGCGGAGAAGGCAATGGCACCCCACTCCAGTGCTCTTGCCTAGAAAATCCCATGGATGGAGGAGCCTGGTAGGCTGCAGTCCATGGGGTTGCTGAGGGTCAGACACGACTGAGCAACTTCACTTTCACTTTTCACTTTCATGCATTGGAGAAGAAATGGCAACCCGCTCCAATGTTCTTGCCTGGAGAATCCCAGGGATGGGGGAGCCTGGTGGGCTGCCATCTATGGGGTCGTGCAGAGTCAGACACAACTGAAGTGACTTAGCAGCAGCAGCAGCCCTCTGAAGGAGAAGCATAAGAGGCTTATGGAAGCTTCCTGATTGGAGAGACTGACTGAGGGGGAAACTGGGTATTGTTCTGTTGTGTGGGGCCATGCTCAGTAATTCTTTAATCCAATTTTCTTTTGAAGGGCGGGGCTGTGTTCCCTCCCTGTTATTTGACCTAAGGTCAAACTATGGTGGAGTTAATGAAGATAATTGTGACCTGCTTCAAAAGGTCCCATGCAGGCACTGCTATACTCAGCGCCCCCAACCCTGCAGCAGGCCACCGCTGACCCACGCGTCCACCAGAGACTCCTGGACACTCACAGGCAAGTCTGTGCCAGTCCCTTGTAGGGTCACTGCTCCTTGCTCCTGGATCCTGGTCACACAAGGTTTTGTTGGTGCCTTCCAAGAGTGTGTCTCCCCAGTCCTGTATAAGTTCTGGTGGCTCTATGGTGGGTTAGTGGCAATCTCCTCCAAGAGGGCTTATGCCATACCCTACTGCACCCAGAGCCCCTGCCCCCACAGCAGTCCACTGCTGACCTGTGCCTCCTCAAAAGACACCCAAACATAGTTCTGTCTCAGTCTCTGTGGGGTCTCTGGGTCCTGGTGCACACAAGGTATGTTTGAGTCCTCTGAGCGTCTCTGGCAGGTATGGGGTTTGATTCTAAATGCAATTTCACCCCTCCTACCATCTTGCTGGGGCTTCTCTGCCCTTGGACATGGAGTATCTCCTCATAAATATTCCAGTGCCACACAGCCACAGCTCCAGCACTGCTCATTTGAATACAGAGTTCCAAAGACTAGCAAGGAGAGATAAGAAAGCCTTCCTCAGCGATCAATGCAAAGAAATGGAGGAAAACAATAGAATGGGAAAGACTAGAGATCTCTTCAAGAAAATTAGAGATACCAAGTGAACATTTCATGCAAAGATGGGCACGATAAAGGATAGAAATGGAGTGGACCTAACAGAAGCAGAAGATATTAAGAAGAGGTAGCAAGAATACACAGAAGAACTATACAAAAGAGATCTTCATGACCCAGATAATCACGATGGTGTGATCACTCACCTAGAGCCAGACATCCTGGAATGTGAAGTCAAGGGGG
>NW_011494775.1:2451553-2472756 GCF_000754665.1 Bison bison bison | reverse complement strand
CAGAGCTAGTGGAGGTGATGGAATTACAGTTGAGCTCTTTCAAATCCTGAAAGATGATGCTGTGAAAGTGCTGCACTCAATATGCCAGCAAATTTGGAAAACTTAGCAGTGGCCACAGGACTGGAAAGGGTCAATTTTCATTCCAATGCCAAAGAAAGGCAATGCCAAAGAATGCTCAAACTACCACATAATTGCACTCATCTTACATGCTAGTAAAGTAATGCTCAAAAGTCTCCAAGCCAAGCTTCAAAAGTACATGAACCGTGAACTTCCAGATGTTCAAGCTGGATTTAGAAAAGGCAGAGGAACCAGATATCAAATTGCCAACATCCCTTGGATCATCAGAAAAGCAAGAGAGTTCCAGAAAAACATCTATTTCTACTTTATTGACTATGCCAAAGCCTTTGACTGTGTGGATCACAGGAAACTGTGGAAAATTCTTATAGAGATGGGAATACCAGACTACCTGATCTGCCTCCTGAGAAATCTGTATGCAGGTCAAAAAGAAACAGTTAGAAGTGGACATGGAACAACAGACTAGTTCCAAATCAGGAAAGGAGTACATCAAGGCTGTATATTGTCACCCTGCTTATTTAACTTACATGCAGAGTATATCAAGAGAAATGCTGGGCTGGAGGAAGCACAGGCTGGAATCAAGACTGCTGGGAGAAATAATAACCTCAGATATGCAGATAACACCACCCTTACGGCAAAAGCGAAAAAGAACTAAAGAACCTTGTGATGATAGTGAAAGGGGAGAGTGAAAAAGTTGCTTAAAACTCAAAATTCTGGAAACTAAGATCATGGCATCTGGTCCCATATCTTCATGGCAAATAGATGGTGAAGCAGTGGAAACAATGGGAGACTTTATTTTGGGGGTTCAAAAATCACTGCAGATGGTGACTGCAGCTATGAAATTAAAAGACACTTGCTCCTTGGAAGAAAAGTTACCACCAAGCTAGACAGCTTATTAGAAAACAGAGACATTACTTTGCCAACAAAAGTCCATCTAGTCAAAGCTGTTTTTTTTTTCCCAGTAGTCATGTATGGATTGTGAGTGTTGGACTATAAAGAAAGCTGAGAGCCGATGAATTGATGCTTTTGAGCTGTGGTGTTGGAGAAGACTCTTGAGAGTCCCTTGGACAGCAAGGAGATCCAACCAGTCAATCCTAAAGGAAATCAGCCCTGAATATTCATTGGAAGGACTGATGTTGAAGCTGAAACTCCAATACTTTGACCTCCTGATGAGAAGAACTGACTCATTTGAAAAGACCCTGATGCTGGGAAAGATTGAAGGTGGAGGAAAAGGAGACGACAGAGGATGAGATGGTTGGATGGCATCACTGACTTGAGGGACATGAGTTTGAGTAAACTCCGGGAGTTGGTGATGGACAGGGAGGCCTGGCATGCTGTAGTCCATGGGGTCACAAAGAGTCAGACATGACTGAGCAACTGAACCTAGCTGAGTATCAGTGGAATGGAGGAGAGGAAAAGGATGATGGAATGAGTTAAGTCAGAATGACTAATTAAGAGGGAGGGTGGTAGTGGAGAATACCTGAATTCTAATTCACTGAGTCTTTCTCATTGTAGGAAGAGCTGTGAGCCATGCTTTTCTCTTTTTTCTCCCTTTCTCCCTTCTTTTCCCCCTTCTTTCTTTCTTTCATTCCTTCCTCCTTCCTTCCCTTCTTTCCTTTCTTCCTTCTCTTTCGTGTGCCAGAGGTACATAGTGATGAAGTCTGAGAGGCGGGAACTGGGAGTGTAACATGTGACAATGTAATGACAGTGTCCTAAAACCACCACTGTGCTAGATTCCAGGAACTAAATAGCGTGTATTTGTACTCATTTAAAGTTATCTGTGTTTATTTGCTTTTTTCTTATCACTTGCCATTTTAAATGAAAGAAATACTTAATGTGTCAAAGATTATTTTCCTTAATACATGCCTCCCTATTTACCACTCTCTTTCATCTCCTCTCTTTCTCTTTCCCTCTTACTAAAAGCGAAACATTGATAAGAAAGTAAAAGAAAATATAGAAGTTGTGTCTAAATAAACTTAAATTGTGTTCATTTTTTCCCATTTTTAAAAATTGCCCAATTTCATCAGACAATGACCTCAATCTAGCCTAGAATAATAAAGGCAATTATCAGCTACTCTGCTGCATGAATAAGCCCTAGTTTAACTTTGTCAAGCATTCCATTAACTGTTTGCTGGATTCTTCTATTTCCTTTCTTTGTGTCATAATCAAGACAAGCATCACAAGCCAAGTAGCCATACTGCAAACTGGAAGATAAGTGGAGAGCCCAACAAGGAAAACAAACTCAGGGACAATTAATTTTCCCTGAAAAAGAACAACGTACTCTGATCAGAAAAGCCCAGCGTCACTTAACATTGACCAACCACTATCCATGGAATGAATTACCATGGTAACCAGGGCTGTGGAGCACAAAAATTCTGGATCAGCCACATTTTGTGCTCATTGGTCATATCGTGTACCATCTGAATCTTACTGCATGTCTACTATGTGTGAAGCATGTGGTGAACCTCATCATTACTAAATGGAATTTGGACAAAGCCCAACCATCCTTTCCAATTCAAAATGTATCTTAGGAATAAGATTGGGCAGAAATATAATTCCACTCCCATGTTCAGAGACTATGCAGGTAACCACTTGAAATGGGACAATACACATTAGGCTTAGTCCTGATGCTCCAGGCAGGCCTGCTTCAGCTCACACTCAGGGCTGAATCCAGAATACTAGGGTGGATACAGCCTTGTGTCCGACTGCCTACACAGTCAGAGAAAACAGTGGAGCACTAAAAGCACCTTTCCAGGTCAGCGCTTATATTGTCTACTGTGTTGTGCTGAGCCGCTCAGTCATATCCAAATCGTTGTGACCACATGGACTGTAGCCCACCAGGCTCCTCTGTCCATGGGGATTCTCCAGGCCAGAATATTAGAGTGGGTTGCCATGCCTTCCTACATGGGATCTTCCCAACCCAGGGATCAAACCCAGGTCTCCCACATTGCAGGCAGATTCCTTACTGTCTGAGCCACCAGGGAAGCCCATCCACAGGTAGACCTAAGCCGGTCTGTCTATGGACTGTGGAATTGGAAAGGATCCTTAAATTGGACTAATGTGCATGAAGCTTAAAGAAGCTGGAAGAGATTAGGATGACTTGGCAACAGTAGCCTCACCTTTAGGGAGATCCACAAAGCTTACTGGTTGTCAGAATTCCCACAAGGAGCTCTTGCCCTGCAGGAGTCTTGCCAAATACAAAACTTCAGAGCTTACTGAAGACTCTCTATCCTCCAATCACTCTGCCTTAAAGCTTTGTAAGAAGTATCTGACTTAAACCATCCAGTGACTCTGTGATACAGTTTTTAGTTAATCCCATTTTATAGAGGAGAAAACTGAGGTTCCAAGAGGTTAGTTAACTTGACTAGAATCACCAGCTACAAGGAGGGAGAACCAGAGCAATCTGACCCCAGAGCCTGCGCTCTTATCTCTCTACTTTGCTGCCTCAACCTCCAGCTTCTTCACCTGGCACGGAGAACTAGAGACTGTGTGTATGGAGGGCAGGGCCTGCACAGAAATGTCTTTCTTGGCCTGTCCTTTCATATTGCTCCCTCTGATTTGCCAGAATGTAAATGAGAGACTAACTTGGCTGAACCATGCCCTTTATCATTGTAGAAATCTGGTAAAAGGCATTGGTTCCCTGCTGTTCTCTAATGTAAAGAAGGATTGATTTATTGCTAAATTCTTCTACAAATTAACTTGGAGGCAGTGTGCTGCAGTGGTAAAGAGGACAGCCTTAGAAATCAGCCTCCCTTGGATAAGTATCAGCTGTATGCCTTACAGCTAACCTGCCTGACCCTCAGATCCTTTATCTGTAGAATAGAGGTGATCATGATCCCCACTTCACACAATTGCTGTGAAAGGTAAAATAAAGTACTTAGAAGTGTTCTGAGCATAGAGGTAGCCCTCAGAATTAGATATGATCATTATTTCTGTTTGATGTTTTTAGAAAGTAAGTGACATTCCCACAATCACTCTCCTAGAAGTCTTGCAGCAAGGTGTGCTTTGGAATTAAGAATTTGGGGGATTTTAGAGAGGTAACATGGAGAAGGCAATGGCAACCCACTCCAGTCCTCTTGCCTGACAAATCCCATGGATGGAGGAGCCTGGTAGGCTACAGTCCATGGGGTCGCTAGGAGTTGGACATGACTGAGTGACTTCATTTTCACTTTTCACTTTCATGCACTGGAGAAGGAAATGGCAACCCACTCCAGTGTTCTTGCCTGGAGAATCCCAGGGACAGGGGAGCCTGGTGGGTTGCCATCTATGGGGTCGCACAGAGTCGGACACGACTGAAGCCACTTAGCAGCAGCAGCAGCAGAAGCAGAGAGGTAGCAGGGCATCTGTACTGTATCTGCTTTATGATGTATTAAATATCCTCCTCGGTGGGCCCTTGGACAGCACACCATGATCAAATGCAGGAATATTTCTTCACAATATATGACTTCTTACTCTCAGTTGGATAAGCAGAGATGATAAGTCTTATGTCTTCTGTGGCCAACTGAGCTTGCCTGGGACTACAAATAAGTCATAAATAAATGGGCTTGTTTTTCAGAACTCTTTGCCTTTTAGAACTGCAGGCAACAAACTGTGGAACTTAAAAAAATCTATTTATTTATTTGGCTGCAGTGAGTCTTTGTTGTGGCACGCAAGTCTTTGATTTTTGTTGCAGCATGTGGATCTTTTAGCTGCAGCATATAGAATTTAGTTCCCTGACCAGGGATTGAACCAGGCGCCCTGCATTGAGAGCACAAGTTTTAGCCACTGAACCACCAGGAAAGTCTGGAGACCATAGATTTTAACTATAGGACAGGAGTTTCATGAGGCATTCAATCTCACTCCCAGCTTCAGTCATCCCCTCACTGAAATGGATCCCCCATCAGCACTTCCAGGACTCACTTGCATGTCCAAGTGCAGAAAGAATAGCTCCTAGTCACTTCCACTTGGGATGCCAGCCTGACCTGTTTTCTTTTCCGCCAGAGCTACTCTTCCTCCTGTGTGTGTGCATGCTTAGTCGTGTCCGATTCCCTGCAGTCCCACGGACTGCACCACACCAGGCTTCCCTGTCCATTACCAACTCCCAGAGTTTGCTCAAATTCATGTCCATTGAGTTGGTGATGCTATCCAACCATCTCATCCTCTGTTGCCCCCTTCTCCTCCTGCATCTATCCCAGCATCACGGTCTTTTCTAATAAGTCAGTTCTTCATATTGGGTGGCCAAAGTTTTGGAGCTTCAGATTCAACATCAGTCCTTCCAATGAATATTCAGGACTGATTTCCTTTAGGATTGACTGGTTGGATCTCCTTGTGGTCCAAGGGACTCTCATGGGTCTTCTCCAACACCACAGTTCAAAAGCATCAATTCTTCAGTGCTCAGCTTTCTTCACAGTCCAACTCTCACATCCATACATGACCATTGGAAAAACCATAGCCTTGACTAGATGGACCTTTGTTGGCAAAGTAATGTCTCTGCTTTTTAATATGCTGTCTAGGTTGGTCATAACTACCCTTCCAAGGAGTAAGCGTCTTTTATTTTCATGGCTGCAATTACCATCTGCAGTGATTTTGGAGCCCAAGAAAATAGTCTCTCACTGTTTCCATTATTTCCCCATCTATTTGCCATGAAGTGATAGGACCAGATGCCATGATCTTCGTTTTCTGAATGTTGAGCTTTAAGCCAACTATTTCACTCTCCTCTTTCACTTTCATCAAGAGGCTCTTTAGTTCCTCTTCACTTTCTGCCATAAGGGTGGTGTCATCTGCATATCTGAGGTTATTGATATTTCCCCGGCAATCTTGATTCCACCTTGTGCTTCATCCAGCCTGGCATTTCACATGATGTACTCTGCATATAAACAAACAGGATGACAATATACAGTCTTGACATACTCCTTTCCCAATTTGGAATTTGTCTGTTGTTCCCTGTGTGGTTCTAACTGTTGCTTCTTGACTTGCATACACGTTTCTCAAGAAGCAGGTAAGGTGGTCTGGTATTCCCATCTCTTTAAGAATTTTCCAGGACTTTTTGGTCCACATAGTTAAAGGCTTTGGTGTAGTCAATGAAGGAGATGTTTTTCTGGAACTCTTTTGCTTTTTCTAATGATTTAATGGAGGTTGGCAATTTGATCTCTGGTTCCTCTGCCTTTTCTAAATCCAGCTTGAACATCTGGAAGTTCTTGGTTCACATACCATTGAAGCCTGGCTTGGAGACTTTTGAGCATTACTTTGCTAGCATGTGAGATGTGTGCGATTGTGTAGTAGTTTGAACATTCTTTGGCATTGCCTTTCTTTGGAATTGGAATGAAAACAGACCTTTTCCAGTCCTGTGGCCACTGCTGAGTTTTCCAAATTTGCTGGCATACTGAGTGTAGTACTTTCACAGCATCATCCCTAAGATTTGAAAGCCCATCAGGTTCCTCTGGCCATGGGAATCTCAAGGCAAAAATACTGGAGTGGGTTGCCATGCCGTTCTCCAGGGGATCTTCCCAACCCAGGGATCAAACCCAGGTCTCCTGCATTGCAGGTGGATTCTTTACCATCTGAGCCACCCAGAAAACCCTTCTCTCATATGTCTTCTCATTATTAGCAGTATCTCAGCTTCCAGTTACTGTGGAATCCTGCCTCTCCAGCCAGTTGACTGTACTGCTCTGCTGCTGGTTCTGCCTTGCTCCCCTGGGGTCTCTCCCACCACGGTCTGGTTGGAGCCTCTCTCCTTCAATGGTTGTCCCAACCTGGCCATCAGATGCACACTGTTCAGCCAGTCTCCCCTCAGCACCATTCAGATCCTGGCCTTCCACATTTGAAGACCCTTCTTGTTCTCAAGAGAGTCCTAGTTCACCAGCCAGCCCCCAAGCATCTGTGTGACCTCTTCTCAACTTCTTCCAGTCTTGCCTGCCCTCGCTCCACCAGACTGTTTGTCCCACACCCTATGCCGTTGTCTGTGTGTGTGGCGTGTCTTCGCACTGTGCCTAATTCACGCTTCCCACCTCCACCTTTCGAAATCTCCCTCAAGCCATCTGCCACTCTTTCTTGGAGACTGTTCTGATTGCTCCAGTGGGAAGTATTCCCTTCCCCTGCCATCGTCCATTCATTGTTGCTCCGTTCACCCTGCTGCCTGTAAGGAGGCTGCAGAGCATCATGGGCAGGAGTCTGGGCACTGCCTCCCTCATCAGGTTGTTTTTAGTACGTCTGCTGCCTTGCTGTATGTAAATGAAACCATTTAGCAGTGTGCCTTGGGGACAGTGAGTGCCCTAATCAGTGTTTGGTTTTCTTTTTCTTATTCTGTACTTTATACCATGAGCTCCCTCATGGAAGAAACACGTCTAATACACTGTTCAAATCTTCTGCAATGCTTTCACACACCATGGTTAAAGTGGACACTTGTCAAATGAACTTCTTATGTCTTTGTACTCTTCCTTTTTAATATTTGACTTGACTACAGCCCTTCCTGGAGTAAAAGTCTCAGAAGCTCAAAAGAATGAAAAGATAGAGCCAAAGTATGAAGATTGTGTCATATATGCATGCGTGTGTGTGTATTTTTAGTATTTGTCTGTATATATATAGTAGGAAGACCTGGGTTTGATCCCTGGGTTGGGAAGATCCCCAAAGGAAGGCATGACAGCCCACTCCAGTATTCTTGCCTAGAGAATCCCCATGGACAGAGCTGCCTGGCAGGCTACAGTGCATGGGGTCACAAAGAGTCGGACACAACTGAACAACTAAGCGTATGTAATGTTTTAGTATATATCTGTTTTTTAGCATGTACTTGTATATGCAGTATTTGTATTTAAATATACATGAGTCACGGGGACTATATCCATTTCTGTGAATAGCTCAACCTAAATAATCTGGAAAAGTCTGTATCCATCAGTGCTTCTGAGGAATAGTGTATGAAGAATGAAAGAGAAATAAATCCGTTTGGGGTATGAAAGGACCACCTGGCAGAGGCAATGGGAAACCTCATTAAGGTCTGTTAAGCCCCCAATACTGGGTCAATAATGGTGGGATTTGTTTTGAGCTCCATTAAACTGTAAGTATGTTTAATTACACTGTGTAATCCAGGCAAACCACTGACCCTTCTCAGATGCTTTGCTGTCAATCCAGCTGTTGTTGCAGCTGTTTGCCTTCATCCCAGAGCTGCTCCCCCCAGCTTTAAGTGTGCCAAGGCTCCCGAGGAGATAAAAGCCTTTCCTCTCACTAGACTTGGATATCTGTGTGACAGACTCTTTGCCGCAGTCCGGAAGTATCTGATTGGATCACCCTCTACAGTGGCTGTGGGAGGGGGCAATGGGAGATGAGGATAGAGGTGTTATAGAGACCAAAACAGAAAAACTGCTTCTAGTCCAAGTTATCAGATCCCTTTACAGATACAGGGCTTTCAGGTGTACAGTTGAGTTGCAGTGTGAGCAGAGGGGGTCTGCTGTCATCCACCATCTTCAGACCTGGAGGTAGGTGGACACTGCCAGGACTCACCCTGAGATTCCAGGCTAGACACAGTTGGGGCCTAAATATGCCAACCTGAATGTGTGGGGCTTTTGCTTGGGGTTTTCTGCATGCATAATTCATGCATAAGAGCACCCTACTTTCTTCTGGGAAAGTACTGCATTCCGCAGTGTGCCATCATGATATGGTGGTAAATCCCGGGCATGTGTCCTCTAGTTTGTGGTTGAATATTCCATGCCAAACCCTTCAACCTCTACTTTGATCCCACAAGTGCCCCCTTACCTTCTAGAAAATTCCCTTACTGCTGAAGTTTGCCAAAATGAGTTTCTGTGGTTTTTAATCAAACTGCCCAAACTCAGAGCCTGTGTGATTGATGGGCATCTGAAAAGGGATTTTTTATTTTGGCCTTTCTACAAACACCATTTCCATTCCTTTTGGTCCTTCTCCAGAAGGCTTCCAGACATAGGAAACATTCCCTAGAGAAGAAGAAAGAAATGAAAAATGTCCATAAACAGATAAGCTCAGGAGCCAGCTTTAGGCAGGGCAGCATGAGCAGGGACCTGGGCTTGCTCAGTGTCTCTGGGGCAGTGCAGGCTGGCTGGACCCCACGGGGAAGTGTGGGCTGAGCCAGTCAGCTCACTGAAGTCTCACCCAGCTAAATATCCAAACCGAGTTATGCTTTTTGGTTGAAAACCTTCCCTAAAATGTACTGATATGTTTAACATTTCTACATTAAGCTATAATGCCCTCAATGCCCATTTCTTTGTTGTTGTTGTTCACTTCTATGTCCTGTCCAACTCTTTGCAACCCCATGAACTGCAGCATGCCAGACTTCCCTGTCCTTCACTATGTCCTTGAGTTTGCTCAGACTCATGTCCATTGAATCAATAATGCAATCCAACCATCTCATCCTCTATTGCCCCCTTTGCCTCCTGCCCTCAGTCTTTCCCAGCATCAGGATCTAAAAGCCATCATCAGATCATCAGATCCCTTTACAGATACAGGGCTTTCAGGTGTACAGTTGAGTTGCAGTGTGAGCAGAGGGGGTCTGCTGTCATCCACCATCTTCAGACCTGGAGGTAGGTGGACACTGCCAGGACCCACCCTGAGATTCCAGGCTGGACACAGCTAAAAGCCATCCCATTGGAAAAGATCCTGATGCTGGGAAAGACTGAGGGCAGGAGGCAAAGGGGGAAATAGAGGATGAGATGGTTGGATGGCAGGTAGCCAAAGTATTTGGAGGTAGCCAAAGTATTTGGAGAAGGCAATGGCACCCCACTCTAGTACTCTCGCCTGGAAAATCCCATGGATGGAGGAGCCTGGTAGGCTGCCATCTATGGGGTTGCACAGAGTCGGACACAACTGAAGCGACTTAGCAGCAGCAGCAGCCAAAGTATTGTAACTTCAGCTTCAGCATTAGTCCTCCCAATGAATATTCAGAGTTGATTTCCTTTAGGATTGACTGGTTGATCTCCTTGCTGTCCAAGGGACTCTCAAGAGTCTTCTCTAGTACCACAATTTGAAGGCATCAATTCTTTGATGCTCAGCCTTCTTTATGGTCCAGCTCTCACATTGGTACATGACTACTGGAAAAACCATAGCTTTCACTATACAGACCTTTGTTGGCAAAGTGATGTCTCTGCTTTTTAATATGCTGTCTAGGTTTGTCATAGCTTTCCTTGCAAGGAGCAAGTGTCTTTTAATTTTGGGGCTTGTGCCCCCAGAGATGTCTGCCTCTGAACTAATTCCCATGCTACTCCGGTGCGTCTGTAGTTTTCAGTTGTTCTCCCTTCCCCATTTCTTGATTTTGAATAGTTTTCTATCACTTCTCACCACTAAACATGTCTACACTCTGTATCACTCTTTTGATTTTCTATCAGCTTAGAAACCAAAAAGTTAAGCTGGTTAAAACTAAGTATAAAGAAAGAGTGAAAGCTTTTGTTGTGAGTAAAGTACATCCCAGAACATGGAGTTCATGGCATCACCTTTTCTCCTAAAAAAAAAACCAGTTTCCTCTTATATTCTGAAATGTTATGTGATTGTCAGGGCTGGACTCTGGACACAAGGGGTGTTACTGTGCTCATAAAAAGTTTTATTTCTCACTGATTCTACTGAACTTCCTCAGCTGCTTTTCCTCCCCCAGTGAACTTGTTAATCACCTTGACAAAAAAAAAATCAGTGGAAATCACTGAGTTCTTACAGATTGTTCTTGATTAGATGTTTACATCAGAGTCCACTCTTGTCAGAGAGCAGGAGTGAAAGATGTTATCAGGTAGTTTTTGTTACATAACATGTCACTCTGAAATCTATGAGTTTAGAATGACACTCTTTGTCTGTTTATTTGTCTATGATTCTGTGGTTCAAAAGTTAGAATCAGCCTCAGCTGGGGTGGGGCATTCCTGCTCCACTTGGTGTCACTTGGAAACTTTAACTAGGACACCAGGGATGGCTGGGGAGGCTGGCCCTCTCCCACCTCATGGTTTCATCCTCCAGGAAGCCAGGAGGTGATTTCTACTCCTTTCTGTGGATGCTGGGTTACACGAGAGACAGGATGAAGCTATGAGGACAGTAGGCTCAGAAGTCCCAGACTGTCACCTCAGCCATACTTTGTTGGTCAAAGCAAGTCACAAGACTGGCCTGCACTCAAGGAGTAGAGAAATAGACTCCATCTCTCGATGAGAGAACCTGCAAAGGATTTGTGGTCATTTTTAATCTATAACAGCAACCCTCCCCCAAATTCATCATCTTATAAAGGACCAATTAGGCATAAACTCTTCTGATTCTAAAATAATCATCTTTCCCTGGCCCTGTCCAACCTCTTGTTATCTGATTAGTGCTTGTCAATTAACAAATTGCTTTCATGTTCTATATTTCATTTATCTACACAGCAAACTTTTGAAGTATGTCATTTCCTATTTTCAGATAAAGAATTAGAAGTCCAGCACCCCACAGCTATGAAACAGGGGTACCTCAAGTCCTGTTCTTGTCCTCTGCGCTCTTCTTATGAAGAATTCATTTATTTCAAGAGGTCAGTCTGCTTATTTACTATCATGTTTGAGATCAGATTGAAGCTAGCTCTTCCCCTGACTGAAGACTTCTGCTTTCATGCTACCATTGAATCTTGGGAGAGGAGCACACATTTGTCTAGGATGCCCATCTCCCTAACCATAGAACTGTGCTTACAGGTACCACATGTGCTTCCTGGGGGCTCTTTTACACCAACACTTAGATTGACTGACTGCAAGGAGAAGTATATGTAGCTGGTACCTCCTCAGAAGAGCAGGACTAATAGCCATCTCATTAAAAAATGATAGCAACAGACTGGGAACTTTTATGGCTTCTAAGCATATATAGTGAAATTCTTGAATTTCCTTCCAAAGTCTGCAGCCTCTAGCTAGCTATCCTATGAAATGAGGTGTGCATGCCATGGTTCTCTAGCACAAATGAAGTTTTTAATTTAGCTGGGAACAAGTTTTCTTAAAACAGAGGAAGTTTCTACCCACACTCTTAGAATCTTGAAAATTTACTAGGGAGATGCTTTAGAAATGAAATGTGCATAAATTAAATCATTGAACAGAATATCCACACTGGACAGAATGTTCAGGGATACATAGAGGGATCAGAGATCATTACAGCCAACTGTGAGGGAACGGTGTTGTGTGCATGCTCAGTTGTGTCTGACTTTTTGCTACCCCATGGATGGTAGCCTGCTAAGTCTCTTTGTGCATGGCATCTTCCAGGCAAGAATACTGGAGTGGGCTACCATTACCTCCTCCAGGGGATCTTCCCGACCCAGGGTTGGAACCTGCGTCTCCTGCATTGGTAGGTGGGATTCTTTACCACTGAGTCACCTGGGAAGTCCAGAATGATTAGTGATACATTACTTATTTACCTATTGCATTTCAATGCTTCCTCTAATTTTTCAATTCAAATGCCAAGGAATCCAAGGCAGGGTTCTTGGAAGGTCTTTAGTTTTCATATCTTGTGACACTTAGTGGTATGTTGTCATTGATGCTACTTTCAAAGCTTCACATTTTTTTATGTATATGGAGCATTCTTACTTGTAATTTCTTTATTCCCAATTCTGTGAGAGGACAGAGCAGTTTCCCAAACAGCTGAGTAAGGAAGCTGAGACCATGAGGAGTTAATTGTCTATTCTAAAATCACAAATCTGCGTGTGTGTGTGCATGCTAAGTCACTTCAGTCGTGTTCAATCTTTTGTGACTCTATGGACTATAGCCCACCAGGCTCCTCTGCCCATGGGATTCTCCAGGCAAGAATACTGGAGTGGGTTGCCATGCCCTCCTGCAGTGGATCTTTTTGACCCAGGGATTGAACTCGCATCTCTTATGTCTCCTGCATTGTCAGGTGGCTGCTTTACCACTAGTGCCTCCTGGGAAGCCCCAAATCACAAAGAGACAGGAATACCAGACCACCTTACCTGCCTCCTAAGAAACCTGTATGCAGGTCAAGAATCAAGAGTTAGAACCGGACTTGGAACAATGGACTGGTTCCAAATTGGGAAAAGAGTATGTAAAGGTTGTATATTGTCACCCTGCTTATTTAACTTATATGCAGAGTACATCATGTGAAATGCTGGGCTGGATGAAGCACAGGCTGGTATCAAGATTGCCAGGAGAAGTATCAATAACCTCAGGTATGCAGATGACACTACCCTTATGGCAGAAAGTGAAAAAGAACTAAAGAGCCTCTTGATGAAACTGAAAGAGGAGAATGAAAAAGCTGGATTAAAACTCAACATTCAAAAAATGAAGATCGTGGCATCTGGTCCCATCACTTCATGGCAACTAAATGGAGGAAGAATGTAAACAGTGAGAGACTTAGTTTTTTGGGCTCCAAAATCACTGCAGATGGTGACTGCAGTCATGAAATTAAAACACACTTGCTCCTTGGAAGAAAAACTATGACCAACCTAGACAGCATATTAAAAAGACTGCTGCTGCTGCTAAGTCGCTTCAGTCGTGTCCGACTCTGTGCGACCCCATAGACAGCAGCCCACCAGGCTCCCCCATCCCTGGGATTCTCCAGGCAAGAACACTGGAGTGGGTTGTCATTTCCTTCTCCAATGCATGAAAGTGAAAAGTGAAAGTGAAGTCGCTCAGTCGTGTCTGACTCTAAGCGACCCCATGGACTGCAGCCTACCAGACTCCTCCGTCCATGGGATTTTTCAGGCAAGAGTACTGGAGTGGGGTGCCATTGCCTTCTCCAATATTAAAAAGCAGAGACGTTTATTTACCAACAAAGGTCCATCTAGTCAAAGCTATGTCAAAGCTAGTCAAAGTTTTTCCAGTAGTCATCCCTGATGGCTCAGAGGTTAAAGCGTCTGCCTGTAATTCAGGAGACATGGGTTTGATCCCTGGGTTGGGAAGATCTCCTGGAGAAGGAAATGGCAACCCACTCCAGTATTCTTGCCTGGAGGATCCCATGGACAGAGGAGCCTGGTGGGCTACAGTCCACCGACTCGCAAAGAGTTGGACACGACTGAGCGACTTCACTCACTCACTCATGTATGGATGTGAGAATTGGACCATAAAGAAGTCTGAGTGCTGAAGAATTGATGCTTTTGAACTGTGGTGTTGGAGAAGACTCTTGAGAGTCCCTTGGACTGCAAGGAGATCCAACCAGTCCATTCTAAAGGAGATCAGTTCTGGGTGTTTGTTGGAAGGACTCATGCTGAAGCTGAAACTCCATTACTTTGGCCACCTGATGTGAAGAACTGACTCTTTAGAAAAGACCCTGATTCTGGGAAAGATTGAAGGTAGGAGGAGAAGGGGTCGACAGAGGATGAGATGGTTGGATGGCATCACTAGACTCAAAGGACATGCGTTTGAGCAAGCTCTTTGAAATGGTGAAGGACAGGAAAGTCTGGTATGCTGCAGTCCATGGGGTCGCAAAGAGGCAGACATGACTGAGCAACTGAATGACAATGACTCAAGTCAAAAGTGAAACTAGGGACTTCCCTGGTGGTCCAGTGGTTAAGACTCTGTTCTCCCAATGTAGGGGGCATGGGTTAGATGCCTGGTCAGGGAACTGAGATCCTTCATGCTGCATGATTGTGGCCAAAAAAATGAAGTGAAGCTGAAACCCCTATTATACATCCTTCTACAGGTCATGTTGCTGGCTTAGAAATATACAATAGTGTATCAATTGTTTTCTGAGTATCAAATAAATGCACATAAAAATAGAAGTCTAAACAAGAAAATAAAAATTATTTTAGATCCCACCACGTAGAAATAACCACTGCCCTTCTATCATCAGCTGGCTTTATCTTTAGCATTACTGGAATTAGTTGTGTATACAGAGTTTTTTGTTGTTTCGCTTGTTTTAGTTAAACTTACGAGTATTTTTCCGTGCTATTTAAAAATCTTTGGAAATATAGCTATAAAATGCTCAGTGACACTATGTCGTATGCATAGTCCATAAATCATTTATTCAGTGTCCTGCTGTTTGACACTATCATGGATACTATTGTATTTCTACTCTAGTAAGTAACAATGGAATGAAAAAGTTTATGTATAAATGTTCTTTTGTATTTCTGAAGTTTTCCTTAGGACATATTCTTATGGAACTGTACGGTCAAAAGCCGTTATGTTTTTTAAGGCACTTGACATTTCTTAAATATTAAATTTCTCCATTAAATTCAAGTGAAATTCATACTGTGCAAGAGAACGTCTCAACAGTAAGCACTAGTGTTCTCTAATGGAAATTTTCCCCTAGGAGAGGCAGGAACAGAATTGGTGGACAGTAGCTTGGTCTCAGAGAATAGACCCTACACAGAGATTGGAAATAAAAATTTTAATGGGCTTCACTGTTTTATGTTTGCTCTCTCTGTCCCTGTTCTAAGGTTCTGCTATCACTTAATTTTCCATTATGAGATTAAAAATCGGGAGTGACAGAAATAAAGTGTAGGACTCTAGTGAGAAGGCTGTGTTGCAGTTAGCCTGGGTTTGCTTTCCTTGGCATCAGTACACCCTTTTCATTCAGCTACTTCAACTCACCTTCAGTTCTTACTTCTTCTGGGAAGCTTACTCTGTCTTCCTCCCCATTAAATCTCATTTTTATTATGACTTTGTCATACTTGCTGCTTAATCGTGGTATTAACACATTTTAAACTTTACATTTATTTGAAGACTTATATTTGGTTAGTATTTGCCTCACCTGCTTATTGAGAAGCTCAATCACATCTAACTTTTGCATATTATTGCATGTTCAGTACAGTACCTGACATATAAAGATTCAATAAATATTTGTTGACTTAATAAATGATTGAATGAATGGATAAGTCAATACACAGCTGTATAAGCATCAAAATAGAAGTTAGGCATTAGGAACAGTAGAGGGAAGGAGATGAGTGTGGCCTTAAAAGGGAGCCTTATGGTGATGGAAACATTCCCTAGCTTGGCTGGGTCAGTGTCCAGATCCTGGTTTGGCAAGATGTGGGTAAAATATAGATAAGATCTCTGTATTATTTCTTAGAACTGCATGTGAATCTAAATTCAAAATAAAGTTTAATTAAAAAAAATAGAAATAATGTTCAGTCTGTGGAGGTTGGCCTAAAACTCTTTTCTCTACATTGAATTAAAAGGTGAGGAAAGCTCCAAACTACTTAATGTGGTTGCTGGAGAACTTCTCCACTAAATCATAAGGATAAGAATGTTGGAAGAGCTGTTCATGTCACTGTACTCCTGCCATAAATGTGTGGCTGGGGAAAAAACAGAGGTACATTTTCTGAGACATACAGAGGGTATCAAATGTGAATAGAATATTTAAGAGCTCTATTTTATAAGGTGTAAAGGGTGGCCTTTTTGAAGGTGCTAAACTATGTAGTTATGGTCTGGCCTTTCTAGCAATGCAGTAAAGAATCCACCTGCAGTTCAGGAGACTTGAGTTCAGTCCCTGGGTTGGGAAGATCTCCCGGAGAAGGAAATGGCAACCCACTCCAGTATTCTTGCCTGGGAAATCCCATAGACAAAGGGGGATTTTATATGCAAAGAAATCCTATGGCAGGTTACAGTCCATGGGACTGCAAAGGATTGAACATGACTTAGCAACTAAACAACTATAATATATGAGCATGCTTTTCAGGCCTATACTTAAATATCCTGGAGGAAAATATCTTCTTATGCTTTTTTCAGTACAGATTTGTAAATTTATGGTGGAAATGACTAATACTAAGCCCTAATCAGAATGCTGCCTGTGATCTACAGAAGCCAAGATATTTGCTGTTGGTTTACAGAGCTGAAAGAAGAGAACTTTCAAGATGTAGTGGTAGCTGGGCTCTGTTCATTCCCTAAGGAGGGAAACAATTATTGCAAAAATCCTTAATTAGTGAGAAAGTAACTTGGGGCCAGATAAAATGAGAGGGAGACCTTATCAATATTAGGGTCATATCCAGAGACTATCTTTTGATCTTTCTCTTTAAAAAATATATAATATGTATTCTTTACCTTATGTGTGTGCGGGTGTGTGTGTTTGTGTACTTACGGATCTTTCTTTAAAAACACATCAGATTTTTCTCTTTAGATTTGTTTAATAGTTGCAGGAGGATTCCTTTTAGATCTGGACAGTGTCCGGTTAGTATAAATGTGCATGTTTCTAAAGGACAAAGAAAATTTTGTCTTCAGTTCTGATAAACCATATCTTCAAAGACAAAATTTATTTGTATTGCTTATACAGTTCTTTGAGTATTTAAAAATTTTTTCTCCCAATTCATACCCTGCCTTTTCTTCTATTTTCTCTGATTACTATCTTCCCATAGAATTTGCAGAACAAAATAACTCTGCAATTATAGGTTGTAACTGCTCAATAATTGCAAGCACGGTGCTTGAGTGCTTCACACAACGGGTTGGTACAAAAACAGGGCCCCTTCAGGTCATCTCTGCTGGAGATATTTATCATCAGAGAGATGCAAATACAGTCATCTGGAACTTTTCTTTTTTAATTAATTCAAAGGATGTTAGATGAGAATGGCCAAAATCTTATGATCCACAACATACTAGAAAATGAGAACAACTGAGTACAAAACACACAGAAACAGCACTTGATTCATGCTAAAATGAAGGCAGGTTTTTGGGAAGGAGACTAAAGAGCACAGGGTAAGTCAATTCTTGTTTGACAATCTGATTACTAAGAAATAAGAGGAAGTGAACAGCCTGTTGGGCTTCCCTGGTGGCTCATACAGCAAAGAATCCGCCTGCAATGTGGGAGACCTGGGTTCGATCTCCGGGTCGGGAAGATCCCCTGGAGAAGGAAATGGCAACCCACTCCAGTATTCTTGCCTGGAGAATCCCCATGGATAGAGGAGCCTGGCGGGCTATAGTCCATGGGGTTGCAAAGAGTCAGACATGACTGAGCAACTAAGCATAGCACAGCAAACAGCCTATTGGATTAAAGGGCTGGTGGGGACTAGTAAGCTGCTCTCTGAGCATAGTTGCCAAGGTGGTAATAAAACCCTTGAGATGCACAGAGAGATGGGCATGGATCTTTGAGCAGGAGAGACAGTAATAAAAATGGAAGTGAGTGTTGGCAAATATTTTCCTGCAACCTTGAAGAAGCTCTGCTCTTTGTAACTAATGAGTAATGTGTTGATGTTTATAAAGATGTCGTTGTTGTTCAGTCGATAAGTTGTGTCTGGCTCTTCTGTGACTCCATGTGCTGTAGCCTGCCAGGCTCCTTTGTCCGTGGGATTTCCCAGGCAAGAATACTGGAGTGTGTTGCCATTCTCTCCTCCAGGGGATCTTCCCAACCCAAGGATCCAACTTGTATCTCCTGCATAGGCAGGCGGGTTCTCTATCAGTGAGCCACCAGGGAAGCCACTTATAAAGCTGAGCTCAAGGTAAATGTTATTTTCCTTGTATAATGAGATACTGTAAAAGATGTGGCTAGAAAACAAAACATCACTAAGAAAAGGACTAGAAAAACTTGAGGTGGGTAAGATTTCAGACATATCTACACTTTTGTTGAAAATCTCCAAATTTAGTAGTTTAATAATGATAAGGCTATAATACCAAGTATTTAGAATGATTGTAGACCAGTTGAGTTATCAAGTCTGAGAAGAAATGAAATTAGGAAATACTTTGAGATGAATAAAAATAAAATGCAGCGTAGCAAAACTTACAGACGGCAGTTAAAGCAATATTTATGGGGAAAAGTATAGCTGCTGATCACTGTATTTTTTAAAAGAATATAGACATCAAATTATTAACCTAAACTTTCATCTTGAGAAACTACAAAATGAAGATCAAATTAAGCTCAAAGGGCTTCCCTGGTGGCTCAGATGGTAAAGAATCTGCCTGTAGTGAAGGAGACCTGAGTTTGTTTCCTGGGTCAGGAAGATCCCCTGGAGAAGAGAATGGCTTATTTCAGTATTCTTGCCTAGAGAGTTTCATGGACAGAGGAGCCCAGCAGGCTATAGTCCACAGGGTTTCAAAGAGTTGGACACATCTGAATGACTAACACACACGTATCAAGTATGGAAATAATGAAGATTAGAGCAGAAACAGATTAAATAGCAAATAAAAATATGACAGAGGAAGTCATTCAATAAATATAGTTGAGCATATTTATGTGCCAGGCATTGTACTAAGTATAGCAAATATCATGTCTTTCTCTTCCCCATGACTGTGGGTTCCTTGTGGGAAAGAGTTTGAGTGGGTTGCCTCTGTGGCCTCTACAGGGGTTTGTAGGTAGTACCCAGTACTAGTTGTTGAATGTTGGTCCATTTGAATAATTAGTACTTGCACATCCTTATTTCAACAAAGCTCAGAGGTTCCTACAGTTCACTGGGCCTCTTTGTGTAATAACATCACTAGCTAGAAATTACTGAATATTTTCAGAGAGGTACACTCTACCTTATCATTGATGTTCACAGAAATTCTGTAAAAAGTGTGATTTCCTCTTTATAAATGAGGAAACTGAATGCTGAATTGTCACACACAGTACTGTGTGGTAGAGGGGAGTTTTGAACTAAAGTCTACAGTGCTCTTCTCACCATACCATTGTGAGTAGTAATATAAAGCCTCATTTGAATTGGACTGAATATTACATGAAAGCAAGGTGCTAAGGAGTCCATGTCTCAATGTGCTGAACTCTGTGACCTCTGAGAACAGTGACCCTTCGGCACACTGTCCAAGAGGGGAGTCTGGGAATGTCCTTATCCAGTAGCTGCTGCCTTTCATGGAAAGTGAGCTTTCAGATTTCAATGCTGAGAGCTATGAAGGCCTCCCCAAATTGATTTTTTTTTTTTTTTTTCCTATGATGGCTTTTGTAACCTTTAGCAACCCAGGCTTATTTTTTGATTGAACTAGACCCCAGTAATTTCCAGACTAAATGGATTTCAGAAGTTCCAAAAGGCTGAACTCTTTGAAAAATACACAGCCTACAAGTGGTCACAGAAGGAACCTTCCTCTTGAGCCAACTGTATTCTGAATATTGAAATGTCATTTTTATCACTAATGCAGTTTTTCCAGATGGATTCTTTTTCAGGTTTGCTCGACATTCGCAGAAGGATAAGTTCTTGTTATTAAAAAATTTCTTTGAGTTTGAAATAAACTAAAATTAGAAATAATGTTCTTTGAGAGGAAATGTGAATTAAGATGCCTCACATTTCACTTATTCCTGATGCGTTTCCCCTGAGAATGTTGTCAGCATTGCACTGGCCTCCTGATGCAAAGAATTGACTCATTTGAAAAGACCCTCATGCTGGGAAAGATTGAAGGTGGGAGGAGAAGGGGATGACAGAGGATGAGATGGTTGGATGGCATCACCAACTCAATGGACATGAGTTTGAGTAAACTCTGGGTGTTGGTGATGGACAGGGAGGCCTGACGTGCTGCACTCCATGGGGTCTCAAAGAATCGGACACGACTGAGCAACTGAACTGAACTGTATTAAGTAGGGAAAAAATGCTTAGTAATCTCCACAGAGTTAATTCCATAGGGGACAGTAAGTACATCCATTTAGTCTAATAACTACAGCACATGGTAGTTACTTGAAGTAAGCACATTTTCCACCTGGAAGGCAAATTTGGAAGCTAAATTCTGTATTTTATCTTGTTGATGTCACATTTTATAGTGTCCCTGTGATCTGATTATCAAGTTGCAAGGTTTTGTTTTTTAACTTCTTAATCGAGGCATTATATGTGTATATATATATTATATTGTATATGTGTGTGTATATATATTATTTCTATATGTGTGTGTGTGTATATACATATATATATATATATATGTATAGTTAAGCATATAAATCTTCTGTGAAAGATCCAATAAATGTTACCATATGTATACATCTGTGTAACCACCATCCAGATCAAGATGTAGAACATTTTCAGCACCTCCAGAAAGTCCTCTTGTGCTTCCTTTTAGCCAATAGCCTCTTCAGAGATGACCACGTTCTAACTTTTGTCACTATTATTAATATTTGTTTTGCTTGTCCATGAGCTTTATAACCATGAAATCAGTGTGTACTCTTTGGTTTCCAGTTTATTTTGTTCAGCGTTATCTCTGTGAGTTTCATGCATGTTGCATGTAGCACTAGATCATTCTTTTTTTTTTTTTTTTTCTGTGTGGTATTCCATGTACCACACTTCCTTTGAAGAATCATGGTCAAGATGACCATAAATTTACTCAGCAAAATAGGCAAAGAACCTATCTATCAGAGGAAGG
>NW_011494775.1:2447746-2451453 GCF_000754665.1 Bison bison bison | reverse complement strand
TGTGATCTTATCTCATCCTACAGGGAGGGAGGGAGGGAGAGAGGGAGGGAGAGAGAAAGTGCCATCATCTAGTCAGAAAACGTTTATCTCACATGAGCAGACTAGTCAGCCTTTTATTGGGTCTGCAAAGTTTTACTTCTCAACTGCCTCTACAATGGTTTGCACTATTCAGTAATTCCTAATAAGATGATATTGTTAATTGACATGCATGGAAGAAAATATTCCTTTTTGGTTCATAGTAAAGTGTATTTAGTCATGTAAATAGTGTCATCTTCAAGAAGAGGCAGTTTCTAGGAGCAGCACACTTGGGACAAGCATTGATGATAGCCTGAGTCATGTTGGTGCTCAGTACAGAGAGCAGTGTGTAGAGTGTCTTCAGTACACTCAGTCCATGAGACTATGAGGACCTAGAGAATGGAGGCTCTTTAGGTGGTGCTCACCATAGATGTGAAAGAGCAGAACAAAGTGAGATGGGTGAGGAATTTTAATGGAATAAAACTTGAGACTCTGGTGGTTTTATGTGGAAATACAACAGTATGGGGCATCTGAACACATACCACATTTACCAGGGAGTGGCGATGAATAGAGCCATGGGAGCCTAGATTGTCTTTCAGCGTTTGAGGCTCTTCTATGATCTTGTAGGGGACTGAGGCATTCTGAGATAATTCCAGCATAAAGTGTACAAAGCTCCAGACCTTATCAGTTGTATTTTCTTGGGCCAGCCATCTGAATGGTCAGGACAACTAAAATCTGAAAGGCATTTGATAAGATAATAAAAAAGGTAAATGATATAGAATTCGTATATCATGAAAGGAAGAGTTTGAGGAGAGAGCACAACTTTTAAACTATTTCAGCTTCATCATTCCAGGTATATCATTAAAATAAATATGTATTTTGTCTATAATTCATTTATTCATTCATTCAGTTAGCTTTTGTTACCTCCTACAATGTGCTGGGATACTCCCAGGCAGCAATGCCCATTGTCATTGAGCCTACACTGAATCTTTTCCAAGGGCATTTTGTCCTACAGCTGTTTTTGCTGCTTGAACTTTCAAGTTTGTGACTATATTTACAGTTTCCTTTTTGCCTTTGACATTTGTACTTCTCAACTCAATGCTTGAGTAACTTTCCATGCCCTTTACATATCCTGCAGCTAATAACTATGCTGCATACCTAAGAAAAAGGAAAGAATCTTGATTTGGGAATTTGTTGAGAATTATGAGCCAAAAGCTTCTACATCCTGACTATGCATTTTCTGAGCATGGTTTACAAAGGAAAAGCATCTGGGTTTGTTTGGATGTCGAAGGAAGAGAAAAGTAGGCATCTGCTAGAACTTTGGGCTATCTGTAATGAAGTTCCTTTACTATCAAGGGGGAATTTGTTTTTTTTTTCATCCTTTAGCTTCAGATGGTCTGAGAAATGTTTCTAATGTGTAAGCTGCTCATGCCAGTGCTATGACAAACCTAGGCAGCATATTAAAAAGCAGGACATTGCTTTGCCAACAAAGGTCTGTATAGTCACAGCTATGTTTTCTAGTAGTTCATGTGTGGATGAGTCAGGTGGGTGAGATTTGGACCATAAAGAAAGCTGAGCACCAAAGAATTGATGCTTTTGAATCGTGGTGCTAGAGAAGACTCTTGAGAGTCCCTTGGACTGCAAGGAGATCAAACCAGTCAATCCTAAAAGAAATCAGTCCTGAACATTCTTTGGAAGGACTGATGCTGAAGCTCCAAATACTTTGGCCACCTGAGGTAAAGAGCTGACTCATTGGAAAAGACTCTGATGCTGGGAAACATTGAAAGCAAAAAGAGAAGAGGGCAAAAGAGGATGATATGGTTGGATGGCATCACTGACTCAGTGGACATGAGTTTGAGCAAGCTCTGGGAGATGGTGATGGACAGGGAAGCCTGGCATGCTGCAATTCATGGGGTTGCAAACTGTCAGACATGATTTCAGTTCAGTTCAGTTCAGTTCAGTCACTCAGTCGTGTCCGACTCTTTGTGACCCCATGATTGCAGCACACCAGGCCTCCCTGTCCATTACTAACTGCTGGAGTTCACACAGACTCACATCCATCGAGTCAGTGATGCCATCCAGCCATCTCATCCTCTGTCGTCCCCTTCTCCTCCTGCCCCCAATCCCTCCCAGCATCCGAGTCTTTTCCAATGAGTCAACTCTTCACATGGCTGAAGTACTGGAGTTTCAGCTTTAGCATCATTCCTTCCAAAGAAATCCCAGGGCTGATCTCCTTCAGAATGGACTGGTTGGATCTCCTTGCAGTCCAAGGGACTCTCAAGATCATTCTCCAACACCACAGTTCAAAAGCATCAATTCTTCAGTGCTCAGCCTTCTTCACAGTCCAACTCTCACATCCATACATGACCACAGGAAAAACGATAGCCTTGACTAGACAAACCTTTGTTGGCAAAGTAATGTCTCTGCTTTTGAATATGCTATCTAGGTTGGTCATAACTTTCCTTCCAAGGAGTAAGCGTCTTCTTGGAGCCCCAAAAAATAAAGTCTGACACTGTTTCCACTGTTTCCCCATCTATTTCCCATGAAGTGATGGGACTGGATGCCATGATCTTCGTTTTCTGAATGTTGAGCTTTAAGCCAACTTTTTCACTCTCCACTTTCACTTTCATCAAGAGGCTTTTGAGTTCCTCTTCACTTTCTGCCATAAGGGTGATGTCATCTGCATATCTGAGGTTATTGATATTTCTCCCGGCAATCTTGATTCCAGCTTGTGTTTCTTCCAGTCCAGCGTTTCTCATGATATACTCTGCATAGAAGTTAAATAAGCAGGGTGACAATATACAGTCTTGACATACTCCTTTTCCTATTTGGAATCAGTCTGTTGTTCCATGTCCAGTTCTAACTGTTGCTTCCTGACCTGCATACAGATTTCTCAAGAGGCAGGTCAGGTGGTCTGGTATTCCCATCTCTTTCAGAATTTTCCACAGTTTATTGTGATTCATACAGTCAAAGGCTTTGGCATAGTCAATAAAGCAGAAATAGATGTTTTTCTGGAACTCTCTTGCTTTTTCCATGATCCAGTGGATGTTGGCAATTTGATCTCTGGTTCCCCTGCCTTTTCTAAAACCAGCTTGACCATCAGGAAGTTCACGGTTCACATATTGCTGAAGCCTGGTTTGGAGAATTTTGAGCATTACTTTACTAGTGTGTGAAGTGAAGTGAAGTCGCTCAGTCGTGTCTGATTCTTGGCGACCCCATAGACTGTAGCCTACCAGGCTCCTCCGTCCATGGGATTTTCCAGGCAATAGTACTGGAGTGGATTGCCATTTCCTTCTCCAGGTACTAGTGTGTGAGATGAGTGCAATTGTGCGGTTGTTTGAGCATTCTTTGGCATTGCCTTTCTTTGGGATTGGAATGAAAACTGACCTTTTCCAGTCCTGTGGCCACTGCTGAGTTTTCCAAATTTGCTGGCATATTGAGTGCAGCACTTTCACAGCATTTGAAAGAGGATTTCACAGGATTTGAAAGAGCTCAACTGGAATTCCATCACCTCCACTAGCTTTGTTCATAGTGATGCTCCAAGGCCCACTTGACTTCACATTCCAGTATGTCTGGCTCTAGGTCAGTGATCACACCATTGTGATTATCTGGGTCGTGAAGATCTTTTTTGTACAGTTCTTCTGTGTATTCTTGCCACCTCTTCTTAATATCTTCTGCTTCTGTTAGGTCCA
>NW_011494775.1:2447223-2447646 GCF_000754665.1 Bison bison bison | reverse complement strand
CTATTCTGTTGTTTTCCTCTATTTCTTTGCATTGATCGCTGAGGAAGGCTTTCTTATCTCTTCTTGATATTCTTTGGAACTCTGCATTCAGATTCTTATATCTTTCCTTTTCTCCTTTGCTTTTTGCTTCTCTTCTTTTCACAGCTATTTGTAAAGCCTCCCCACACAGCCATTTTGCTTTTTTACATTTCTTTTCCATGAGGGTGGTCTTGATCCCTGTCTCCTGTACAATGTCACGAACCTCATTCCATAGTTCATCAGGCACTCCATCTATCAGATCTAGGCCCTTAAATCTATTTCTCACTTCCACTGTATAATCATAAGGGATTTGATTTAGGTCATACCTGAATGGTGTAGGGGTTTTCCCTACTTTCTTCAATTTCAGTCTGAATTTGGCAATAAGGAGTTCATGATCTGAGCCAC
>NW_011494775.1:2401009-2447123 GCF_000754665.1 Bison bison bison | reverse complement strand
CTTGTTTTTGTTGACTGTATAGAGCTTCTCCATCTTTGGCTACAAAGAATATAATCAATCTGATTTTGGTGTTGACCATCTGGTGATGTTCATGTATAGAGTCTTCTCTTGTGTTTCTGGAAGAGGGTGTTTATTATGACCAGTGCATTTTCTTGGCAAAACTCTATTAGTCTTTGCCCTGCTTCATTCCGTATTCCAAGACCAAATTTGCCTGTTACTCCAAGTGTTTCTTGACTTCCTACTTTTGCATTCCAGCCCCCTATAATGAAAAGGACATCTTTTTGGGGTGTTAGTTCTACAACGTCTTGTAGGTCTTCATAGAACCGTTCAACTTCTGCTTCTTCAGACATGATAGTGACTGTAAAACAGCAACAGTGCCCAGGAAGGAAGTTCAGTAAGAGATGTCATTCAGGAGATGAATTGGGTTCACTCATGATTGAGAAAAAAGGACCAAGGAAAAGGAATGAAAGAGATAAAGTGGACCAAGAAAACAAATCCAGAGGAGAGAAAGCATTTAACCCTAGCTGAGCTGACAATATTACACCCAGGCTCTCATTTTTTGATCACTTACTGTTTGTCAGAGCCTCTGTAGCTCCCCAGGGCTGGCAGTGTCTAATTTAAGTGTTCCAGCAATCCCATCAGATATCTATTATTGATTTTATCATGTTAAGAAAAGGAAACTGAAGATCAGATGCTTTGTCTAGATCACCCAAATGACATGCCACAAATCTGGGATTTGAACTCTGGCATAAATGGCCCCAGGAGCTATGAATCTAACCAACTGGCATGCTGTCCCTGAATTCAGATGTGCACAGCAGTAAGGGGCAGCTTGCAGCAAGCAGCAGTGATCAGTAGCTGGAAGCAGGGTGTTAGTTTTCCAGACTTGGAGTCCTAACCACCCGACCACAGGGGCCAGCAGTTAGGGCCAAGGCCCGTAGTCTTGCCTGCCTAGTCAAGAACAAATTCAGGCCAAGAGGCAGAAGGTAAAGAGTAAAGTAAAAAGTTTATTGAAAAGTACATGCAGGAAGACGCTTCAGCGAGCTTAGAGAGAGAGTTGTGCCTTTGGGAAGTATAAATCCTTTATAAGGGGGCAGCTCTCCAGGTCTTTGTCTTCCCTCAGGCAAGTTACCTTCCTTTGTTACCTGCTGGTAAATTTGTCTCAGGACCCTCCCTTGGGGTGTGCCTGCACACTTTAGCCAAAATGGATCTCAGAGTAAAGGCTTCTGGGAGGAGCAAGACTCATTATGACCTGGAATTATCCTCTGACTTTTGACTCCAAAGAGCCTTTCTGTGCATGTGTAGTGTCTCCCTTATCTTTTACTCGGACAGGGTTTTTTTCTGTCTCTTTGTCCTTGCCATGATTATTCCCTTGATGTGTTAACAAGAGACAAAGACTGGCTGTTTACCCTGTTTTTGTTGTTACTTGCAAATGTAAATACAAATAGGGGCGAGCTGTGAATTCCTCAACTGGAGCCTACCTAGCTCTTGTCTCAAGAAATACAAAGAGGAAGCTGGTGGATTGTTAAAGTCCAGCCTCAGTTCAGTTCAGTTGCTCAGTCGTGACTCTGTGAACCCATGGACTGCAGTACTCCAGGCCTCCCTGTCCGTCATCAACTCCCGGAGTCCACCCAAACCCATGTCCATTGAGTCAGTGATGCCATCCAACCATCTCATCGTCTGTCGTCCCCTTCTCCTCCTGCCTTCAATTTTTCCCAGCATTAGGGTCTTTTCAAATGAGTCAGCTCTTCGCATCAGGTGGCCAAAATATTGGAGTTTCAGCTTCAACATCAGTCCAGCCTGGAGCCCATCTATTTCCTACCTCATCCCCATCTCTATCTGTAGATTGAGATAATGAAAGGTGTGTAGGACAGAGTGCTGTTCACTAGGAGGTGAAAGTAATCAGAGGCTAAGTCTGGAGACAGAAGGATGTGTCCTTGAGTTTAATAAAATTGGGTTCTCTTCAAACCTCAGAATGCTCTAATGCTTCACGTGGCTCTATACATGGAGGAGTGACATCACAAATGTGATACTCTAATGCTTCAAGTGGCTCTATACATTGGAAATGCTCTCAAAATGGTGTCACAGGAATACAACAGACAATTGAAAAAGGTAGTCTTTACTTCTGTAGAAGGATGTGCTACAGTCAAAGGTTTGGGAGCAAGCACAGGAAGCAGGAAATCCACTCCATTTTTATTCCTAAAATGCAGATTCTCTCCTCCGGCTCCTCATAGGCTAAGTCAAAGAGTTCCAATCTTCCCGGATATTATCTAAGTTTTTGATTGAACTATTTATATTAACTATTTTCCCTACACTTTTAATTTTTTGTGTGCATGTCCAAGACAAAGCCCGTGAAATTAGCCCACCAAAGCGTTCTTCTGAGGAAGGAGAATTAGGAAGTGAAAAGACCAAAGGATTGGCATCTAGCCACCATTTTAGGAATCTTATTTATAAGCCAACTGTGTATCTTTTTGTTTAACTATTCTAAGAATGAATCACTTCTTTATTTCTTATAACTTCTCCTTTGATAGAAAAGATCATATCCTTCTTAAAGTGGGAATCACTGCCTGTCAAACCTGGGTGTGTCCTTTATGGAACCGTGATTGTCTTGTCTTCATTTGTCAATTACTCTGGAACTAAACCAGAACCTCTGCAACTGGGAGAGCTCATTAACCTTCCATAAGCTCTCTTCTCATAATGTCTCATCTGCATCTCCCCCATGCTGCTGTGAAGTATGATGCAGATGTGATTACTTGGTGTTTCCAGGTAAGGAGCCTGGACCACAGGAAACTACATGGAATCTGGACTACCTGGGTCCCTGCCCCCTCCCTGTGCTCCAGGCTGATTCAGTTGTTTGGGCTTCTGTCCGTGTCGTCCTAGATCAGAGAACTAGTGCTAGTCTTATCAGAATTTAAATTAAATTTCAAAGAATTCTTAGGCTTGCTTTCTTTTTCTTTTTTTAAGGAAAATGGTCTCAAAGACTTGATGTAATCAGTCATTCGAGTCCTTCCTGCTCTAGAGCCAATTCCACAAGCTGTTTCTGGGAAATGTGGAACAGCAGCTCACCCAGGCCTGCTGAAGCCTGCAGGGTGGGCAGAGCAACCAAGGGCCCCATTAGTGATTCTGGAACCATTAAGAAGGACTGTGCAACCTTCGCAACTGGCTGTATCCATGCTACTTGGGCTCTATTGTATTGCTTCCTAAAAACCATTAGCTCTTTATTATGCCAGGCATTATGCTGTGTGCCAGGGTTTTAGAGTTAAATGAAACTCTGTCCTTATCTTCAAAGCAATCATAGCTCAAATGAAGTGTGTATTGGTGGGGGGGGGGGTGGTGGTAAACATGTTAAGACTTAATATCTGTAAGTCATGCTTAAGCATGAGACCAACTGCATGAATAGTGTGCTTCAGGATTTCTGAGGAAGAAAGAATTGATTGTGCTTGGGTAAGGAGAATGAGTGGGGGAGGCTGTTTGAGTTGGGCTTTGGGGCCCCAGGAGAATTTTACAGCAGAAACATTATGAGCAAAAGTGAGAAAATGTAAGAATAGTTTGAAAATAATAATTCCAAAGAGAGTGCTGTGATTTTAATTACTTCCTTAAAGCCTTATCCACTTACTTGTTTATTCAGCAAATATTTGCTGGGTTGCTACCTGTGCCAGGGCCTGGCTCAGCTTTAAGGATGCAGCAGTGACTAAGAGCAGCCAGGTCCCTGCCCTGTGGGAGATGAGAGTCTCATGGAAGGAGGAAAAAGCGAATTGGCTGATTTCACAGGGATTTCTTTGGTAATAATAATGGTAAGGAGAAGTTTAAAAGGGCTAGAGAGGAAATGGCAACCCACTCCAGTATCCTTGCCTGGAGAATCCTGTGGATGGGGGAGCCTGGCAGGCTACAGTCCCTGGGGTCACAAAGAGTTGGACATGACTTAGCAACTACACACACACACACACAGAGAAGTAAAAGGGCATCACAAATGTGCCTGAAAAAGAGGCCAGAGCTTGACTTTGGATACTGAGGAGGCAGTCAGGATGGGTTTCTTTAAGGAAGTAATATTTTAAGTTGGAATCCAGAAGATGATTAGGAATTAAGTGAAGGTGGAAAGCATTCCCAACATAGGAAGTCATTATGGGCTGCATTGTATCCCCCTAACCCATTTATATGTTGAAAGCCTAAACTCAGTACCTCAGAATGTGACTGAATTCAGACCTGGAGCCTTTAAAGGGGTGATTAAGTTTAAATGGGGCCATTAGAATGAGCACTAATCCAATCCGACAGGTGTTATTCTAAGCAGAGGAAATTGTGATATGCCAAAAGATACCAGGGGTGCATGGGCACAGAGGAGGGATCCTGTGAGAACACCACAGGAAGACAGTCACTTGAAAGTCAAGGAGAGAGGCCTCAGGAAATCAACACTGCCAACACCTTGACATTAGACTTACAGCCCCCAGAACTGTGAGACACATTTCTGTTGCTTAAATCACCAAAAATGGGTGGCATTTTGCTTTGGCAGTTCTAGCAGCTAATGCGGGGGTAGGATGTGCTGAGGCCATTGAGTGTGCAGGAGCCCTGTGGAGGACCGGAAAGGCGGCAGTGTGGCTGATGGCACTTCCACTGCTGACCTGGTTAAGTCTGTCCCCTGTCCCTGGAACTTGGAGTGGTCTCCCTGTAAGGCAAAGGTCTTGGGCTGATTGACTATCTCTGGGGTCCCTCCTGGGCCTGTGATTCTGTAAATTCAACGTATAAATCCATATAATCCTGGAACCTTAGAGAATAAACGGGCAAGATGATTATTTAGGAAACTTTCAAAACATTCGTTTTTTTCCCCCTCAGTTTTATTGAGGTATAATTGACAAATAAAATGATATACTTTAAAGTGTACAGGGTGATGATTTAACACACATATACTTTGTGAAATGCTTACCACAATCAGGTTAATTGTCATATGCACTGTTTCACATGGTTACTACTCCCACCCTTTTGGTGTGTGTGTGGTGAGAGCACTTACTGCTTTCTTAGCAAATTTTAAGTATGTATTATTATTAACTGTAGTCACCCTGCTGTACACTAGATTTCCAGAACTTATTCATCTTATAACTAAAGGATTGTACCCTTTGACAAGCATCTCCCCATTTCCCCCAACCTCCAGCTTCTGATAACCGCTGTTCTGTTCTCTACTTTTTGTTTCTCTGTGTTTGCCTTTTTCTTGGGGGGGCCGGATTTACACATGTAAGTGAGATCACAGACTATTTGTCTTTTCCTATCTGACTTATTTTGCTTAGCATGATGTCCTCTCAATGCATCCACTTTGTGGCAAGTGGACTTCCTTCTTTATCGTGGCTGAATAACATTTCATTCTCTCTCCCTCTCCCTCTCTCCCCCACCCCCTTTATTTACATCTTCTGTATCTATACCATAATGCATTGGCTTTGTGAATAATGCTTCATTGAACGTGGGGTGTGGATACCTCTTTGAGATACTGATTTCATTTCCTTCAGAAATGCACCTCAAAGAGAGACTACCAGGTCAAATATAGTTTCATTTTAAAACTTTCGAGCAGCCTTCATACTGTTTTCCATAAAGGCTATACCAATTTATATTCACATCAACAGTCCAAAAAGTCTCCCTTTTCTTCCCATCCTTGTCAACAATTTATCTTTTGTCTTTTTCATAAGAGTCATTCTAACAGATCTGAGGTGATAACTCATTGTGGTTTTGTTGAGGTCCTTTAATGGACTGGAACCTGGTGGTCTAGAGTTGATGATAAGAAAGTAAAGGAGAGAGAAAGAGGCTGATATTCCTTGGTTTACACAGAAAACCAATAAAGCCCCTGCACGGGACTTGCTCTGTTCACGAAGGCCTCAGGCGCCCTCTCGATGAGGTGAAGGTGCAGAGTGCATTCTCCAGAGGGTCTTAGAAGCCCAGGCAGGAAAGTGAACTCAGAGAGCCTCTGCACTCCAGGGGATCAGCCTGAAAAAGAGAGAGAGGGAAAGAGAGAGAGAGAGAGAGAGAGAGAGAGATAAAGACAGACCCAGGGACCAGAGCTCTGATGGAGCAAAGATGTTTTAATCAACATGGTGTGGGCATATATACTGTCTTATAAGGTAGTTATTCTCAGCAAAGATAAAGATTAAAATTCCAGACTTACAAAACATAGGCGATCAATATTAAAGACAGAGAGAGTTGTAAACAATCACTTTTACTGTATGGTTCATAACAAGGAAGAGGGTACTTATCACCATATAGAAAAACTAAGGAAGGAAATGCCTGGATTCCTCAGCCCCCTGGAAAGGCTTGCCTCAACTCTTAGGAACAGAGGATTCCTGACAGATCCAAAACAGCACACAGGAAGCCTCCTGTTAAATGCTTCCTGACATGGTTTGATTTCCATTCCCCTGATGATTAGTGATGTTGAGCATTTTTTCATGTATGCATTGGTCATTTGAATATCTTCTTTGGGAAAAAGTCTACTTGGGCCCTTTGCCCATTTTTATATTGAAATATATTCTTATCTACTGTTGGATTGTATAAGTTTGTTATGTATTTTGGATATTAACCCACCATTAGATGTATGGCTTGAATATATTTTTTCCTATTTCATGGGTTACCTTTCTATTTTGTCAGTTATTTCTTTTGCTTTCTGCAGAAGCTTTTTAGTTTAGTGTGCTTTCCATTGCCTGTGCTTTTGGTGTCATATCAAAAAAATTATTGCTGTGGCCAATGTCAAGAAGATTTTCCCTACTTTCGTCTAAGAGTTTTTCAGTTTCAAGTCCTACACAGTAGTTCCCCATTATCCACAGGGCTATGTTTTAAGATCTGTAGTGAATGCGTCAGAGAAAGCAATGGCACCCCACTCCAGTACTCTTGCCTGGAAAATCCATGGACGAGGACCCTGGTGGGCTGCTGTCTATGGGGTCGCACAGAGTCGGACACGACTGAAGAGACTTAGCTGCAGCAGTAGCAGCAGCAGTGAATGCCTAAAACCACAGATAGTATCAAACTCTATATATGCTATGTTTCTTCCTATACATAGATGTCTATAATAAAATTTAATTTATAAATTAAACACAGTAAGAGATTAACAACAGTTATAATAAATAGAAAAATTATAGCAATATACTAGAATAAAAGTTATGTGAATATTATTTCTCTTTCTCACAATATCTTATTATACAATACTCTTCTTGTGATGATGTGGGATGACGAAATGCCTATGTGATGAGATAAAATGAGATGAACGATGTAGGTATTGTGATACAGTATTAGACTACTATTTGCCTTTGACAATATGTCAGAAGGAGGATCATTATCTGTCAGAAGGAGATGTTTTGGGATCACTGAGTCATGATGATGTCAATGGTTAGATGTCAGGAGCAGACAGTGATGGCAGTTTGGGAGCCCAGGTAGGGATAACATGAGATTTTATCATGCTACTCAGAATAGCATGCAGTTTAGAACTTATGAATTGTTTATTTCTGGAATTTTCCACTTAATATTTTTAGACTGCACTTAACTACTGGTAACTGAACCATGGAAAGCAAAACTGTGGATGGGGAGACTACTGTGTTTAAATCTTTAATCCGTTTCAAATTAACTTTTGTGAATGGTGTAAGATAGTGGTCTAACGTCATTTTTTTGTATGTGGATATCTGGTTTTCTCAACCCTATTTTTTGATGAGATTTCCTTTTATATGTTCTTGGCACCCTTATTCAGTATTAGTTCACTGTTTATGGGTGGCTTTTTTCCTGGGCTCTTTATTCTGTTCCATTGGTCTGTATGTCTAGTGTTATGCCAGCACTATACTGTTTTGATTACTGTAGCTTTGTAATATAGCTTAAAATCAGAAAGTGTAATGCCTCCATCTTTGTTCTTTCTCAAGACTTACTTTGGATCCTTGGAGTCTGTTCCTGGTTCCATATAAACTTTAGGATAGTTTTCTCTATGTCTGTGAAAATATCAATGGAAATTTGGTTTGTTTTGTTTGTTCATTCACTCAGTTGTGTCCTACTCTTTATGACCCCATTGACTGCAGCACACCAAGCTTCCCTATTCTTCACCATCTCCCAGAGCTTGCTTCAGCTCACGTCCATTGAGTTGGTGATGACATCCAACTATCTTGTCCTCTGTCTTCCCCTTATCCTCCTCCTTCAATCTTTCCCAGCACTAGGGTCTTTTCTAATGAGTCAGCTCTTCACATCAGGTGGCTAAAGTATTGGAGCTGCATCATCAGTCCTACCAATGAATATTCAGGATTGGTTTCTTTTAGGATTGACTGGTTTGATCTCCTTGCAGTCCAAGGGACTCTTGAGTTTTCTCCAACACTGCAGAGACTTTGATAGAGATTGAATTAAATCTTTATATTGCTTTGAGTAGGCTTCCCAAGTGGTGCTAGTGGTAAAGAACCTGCCTACCAACACAGGTGACATAAGAGACAGGGGTTCAACCCCTGGTGAGTAGTGTGGACATTTTAATGATGTTAATTCTTCTAGTCCATGAATGTGGGAATATCTTTCTATTTACCAATTTATATTTTCTTCAGTTTCTTTCATCAATTTCTGAATAGTTTTCAGTGTTTAGGCATTTTACCTTCTTGGTAAAATAACATTTATTTCTTGGTATTTTGCTGTTTTTGGTACTAGAGTGAATGGATTATTTTTTTAATTTCTCTTTCTGATAGTACATTGTTATTGTATAGAAATGCAACTGATTTGTGTATATTGATTTTGTACACTGCAACTTTATTATATTATTATTAGATAAAAGACACTTTTATCTGCAGCCAACAAGAGCCCACTTGCTGGCTGCAATTTGCAAGTCTCTATTATCATGCTCCATGTCATGTTCAAGCACAGAATAGCCAAACAGTGACAGATAACAGATACATTGACACTCCCATGTCTAAGAAGGATGGAAGAATGTGTGGCACTATATTTTGAGGGGTTTAGTGGGGACAGATCTTGAAGACTTTGTGGGGAGCAGGCTGCTTAGGAAGATGAGCAACCAGGAGCTCCTGTTTCCAGACACCTTCAGGAGGTCATTTTCTGATCTTGCCTAAATCTTGTAGGCACAGGCCTGATCTCTGTCGCTGCAGCCTAGCTTCCGAGTTTGTGTTTGGCTTGGGCAGACTCGCTCGGCACCTTCCCAAACTCCCAATCACCTTTCCACTCTGTCTAAATAGACTTGATATGATGAAAGACACAGACAGAGTTAAGCTATTCCCCAATGATATCAAATAAATTGGCACAATTAGGGAAACTGGGTGACCAGAATAGTGGCATAAGAGATACTTGTCCCTGTGTACCTTTTTCAGTCTTTTCGCTTTATAGCCAGTGAATGTATTATTTATTCCCACAAAATGAAATTCAAAACTGATTCATAAATAAGCAAATACATAACTCATATTCCCTTGGTGGTTCTGCTGCACAGCCAGGTTTGAGAACCACTGCATTAACTCATCATAAGGGAGGAAAGTAAACTCAAATTGCTTAGCCCATTTATCAATCTTCTAGCGTAGGCATCTGCCTTGTATCCCCAGTGCTTAGTACAGGGCATGGATGAAGGGTACTCAGTAAATATTCGTCGAATTTAAATTGTTCTTCACTTGACCTCTATAGGAGATTGAGTTGAGTTGGCCTGATGTTCTGTGTGTATCTTTACCTGTCACCCATAACACTAAGGGCCATATCATCATGTCCCACATGAAAAACTGATCTCCAAATTTCTAGCTCTGAAGTGCATGTCACTGGGCTAGCCCCAAGGAGCAATGGGGCTCCTTCTCTAACCCTTTTCAAAATCGTGACCTTTCCAAGCTGAATTTGGAAAGAATCTCAGGGCAAAAGTCAGAATTCTGTATCAACAGGGCGTAATGCAAGCTTGGGAAAGCCTTCATGGAGGCAGGCACACCTTGACCTGGTCTATGAGAATGGCTAGGATTTCACAGAACCGTGCTGTCACAGGAGACGTGGATTTGGGGATTGGGAGCTATGGAAATGGGACTGTAAAATGGGGAAATGCTTTGAGTGGGAAAGTGGGTAGGTGTTTAGGGGAAATTGGGAGCAGCCTAGCTCTGAGAAAGGCACACCAGGAGATGCAGGCTGGAGAGAGGAGTGGGCCAGATTGTGGGAGGCCTAATGAGAACAGTTAAAAGTATTTGATATGATACACAGAGGAAATTATAATTGTTATCTCATTAGGATTATTAAGACCTGGTTGAAGAAATACTGCAGATTATGGCTTTGTAGCCAAATCGGGCTGCTATTTTAAGCAAGAAATATGCCCCAAAGCTTGCTGCAGAAGCAGACATTATCTGTGAAACCACGCTCTCCAGAAAAAGAATGAGTTCTGGGACAGATTCAGACAGGTTTTTGATGTTGAACCTGCTGAGAATAATGAGGAGAAGAGGTAGTGAGTGGGAAGAATAAGATAATCATTCCTTGAAGAAAGAAATATAGAAGCAGAGAAAATAACTGTTTTCCCCTCTCTGTGTGACAGGGAAAGAAAGGCTGAAAAGGGTGATGATAAAAGGTGGCCTCAGATGAAATTGAGGATCAAGTGACAGAAATCGATTCCCTGGCAATTGTATATCCATCCTGGGCTGAGAGGCAGAGCCACCCTGGACTTTTGTTCCATATTCTCAGCTCGGTAAATCCCTTTTCCTTGTCCCTAAAGCTCTTCTTGCCGAGTCTTTGTTGGAAAGGATGGGGTGTGTTCTTCCATCTCGTCTGAAAGCTGCCAGGCATTCTGAGTGTGTGCCATGTCAGCACACCTCCCCACAGATGGCAGGGAACTCCAAACAACGTGAAAGAGTCCAAATTAATGGGAAACAGTGCAAAATAAAACACTCTGTATGTGAGCCCTATTTGCCCACAAATGGTTTGAGGGAGGAAATAGGAAAGAAATCAAGCAAAATTAACTTCTTTCAGGAAGTCAATTTCATTCTTCTAGGAGAGCAGGAGAACCTGGGGCGTACAGGTCCTAGTTACACATTCCACCCTAAACTGGAAACCTATTTGTTTTACAGGCTGAAAAGGCTTGACATGTGGGAGTTACCTTTTTGATACAATCTGATGCAAAATATCCACTGCCCAATAAGTTTCAGGTCCTTTAAATCAAGGGACATTTCTTAATAGGGTTATTTTTTTCCCCCTTTCTTATTTTTAATGTTCAAATTCCTACTAACAGCTCTTTTCAAGGGAGATGGGGATGAATTTAGAAAAGATGTTCTTCAGGGACTAGATGGAGCCCACACTGTTGCCCTGTCAGGCTCCGTGAAATTTCCCCTTAGGCTAACACATAACTAGCTTACTCCAACTTGGTTTATAGAGGGCTATGGAATGTAAATTTGTATGAGAAAAGGTCTAGGGGTGAAATTAAGTATCAAGAGAGTCCATTTGCTGTTACAACTGGAAGATCAGCCCCAGCAGGGCTAGCACAAGGTTGAGGTAAGCAAAGTACTAAGGCTGAAATTTAAGGAGGCACTCACTCTCAGGGTTATTTACATGTGGGGTAAGCTCCAGGAGCCTCCTTAAATTTTGCTCCCCATGTGCCTCACTCTAGCCCCTGTCCAGAACCTCAGTGCTCCAGTCACAGACACCTTGACAGTTATGCTGCTGAATCACCATTTATCCAGCAGTTATGTTCCTAAATACTATTCACAAATATTGAGAAGCTTCATCTGTTTCTTAGGATCTTCCCCTGGCAAGGGCTCCAACCCTGTTAACTTTCTATTTCCTTTATTGCTTAATACAGATTACCTTAAATGTCAAGAAGTTGACATTGAATGAATTGATAAAAGAAAAATAATCTTGGGGTGTTAATGATCACCTCCCAAATCTATTTTACATTTTTGTTTTCCTGGCTTGATTTTCTATAATATGAGACCGCCTGTGATAAATTTGGATTTCAGTAGTCCCACTAGGAGGCTAGACAAAATGAGAGTAACCATGACTCATATTACTGCCCATTCATCATGCATACATTCTAGGTCAAAGCTATATGCCGTATTGAAGTGTCTTAAAGTACCCAGTAGATTCTACATTCTCAGGGTTAAGTTAGTTGGGAACCTACTGTTAACCACCTAGAGAAATGGATTCTCACATTCTATGGTCCTTGATCTAGCATCTTGCTAATAAACAAGGGCATCTATATCAGCCTGCATAACAAGATTCAGATCATTTCATTTTAACCTTTTTTGTAAATCATGAGATCAGTTTTGGCCAGTACAAGCTTGAATCCAAGACAATTTTAAGACCTTGGTCAACAGAGGACATCTTCAGGTCATTTCATCCTAAGTATCAGAAAAGTTGTATCTGCATCATTCATTGCTGAATGATATGGAAATATAACTGGATATCTAAGAGGGATACTTCTTGCAAGGGCAGATCTATCAATATTTTTTTTTTTTCAGTTTCCATTGCTTTTATGATTAGAAGATCCTTTACTGTTAAAAAACAAAATTAAAAAATCATATTGATTTTATCCAGTGATTCATGCATCAGACAGCATCCAGGCTAGCAGACAGAAAGTTCCAAGGAGCTGTACAAAATGAAAGACTTATGGCAGAGGGAACAGAAACAAGGAAGTCATATTAGATTTTAAAAATAAAAATAAACCCTATTGGTTACTGTAAGGTTACTTTCCTTTAGAGGGTAAGACCCCTGGAGAAGGAAATGGCAACCCACTCCAGTATCTTTGCCTGGAAAATCTCATGGACAGTGGAGCCTGGTGGGCTGCAGTCCACGGGGTGGCAAAGAGTCAGGCACGACTGAGTGACTAATACTTACTTACTTATACTTAGGAGTCTATTGGACAGATACCTAACTGGTAATGATTAGGTGATCCCTGATTGACTGGTTCAGAAGGGCATTTCTTGGAAAGCTGTATCTTTAAGATTTGGTTTGGTGATGTGGGGCATCCATTTGGGGCTTGTTGTCTTGTTTATAAAAATTTCCCCACCAATCAGACTCTCGGCCTTTCTGAGAGATGTGATTAAAATAATTAAGGCACTAGCTTAGCAGCTAAGTGATTCCCAGCTAACACTCTGGAGTCCTTAGAAGTTTTGCTGAATCTTTGTGTGGTGTTCACCGCTCACAACATCTCAGGTTCACATTCTTTGTGAGTCATCCTCTGTTCCTTTTCTAAGGTGCTAACCTTAGGGAGATCATTGGCTCCTATGTTCTAGACTTAGACCTGTTTGTCTTTGGAATGTTTTCTTCTCCTCTGGGTACATGGTTTCATTTAACGTAGAGGAGAAGGTCTAAGAAACGCTCCCATTTGGCTCTGAATATCAACTTTCAAAATGGCCAACTTCTGACCATAGAGCTATTTTTAAGAAAAGTCCTTTTAAATATCTTGTCAGGTTTCAGCCAGAACAAACGTTAAATATTCCTAGAAGTACTGAATAGCCTTTTGGACAAAGAGGCATCCCCAAAGAAGATACAAAAGGAGACTGTACTCCCAGGGTTCAGAGCCATCCCCCAAAGACAGTCAAAAGAAAGGAAAACTTAGTTCCCCTGACAGCTGGCAGCAGTTGGTGGGACCCTCTCTGAAAAAGGAGTGCAGCCCACATTTCTGTCTGGCCATATTTTTAGGCCCTCAAAACTGATGGTTGATCTGCCTGTGTGTGCAAGAACCAACAACTGGAACATCCCAGGCAGGCAGAAAGCCAAGCCAAGTTCTCAGGATACAAAATAAGACAGACAAGAAGGAAAGGGCTGTCCCTGAGAGCTGTCAACAACCAGTGGGTGCCCTGAAACTGAATTTGTAAGAGTCTAAATTTGTAAAGGAAGTGACAGCCTGAAATTCTGTTTCTCTCTCTCAACTGGCCACTCACTACAGAGAACCAGGAGAGCTGACCAGAAGGGTAAGATTTCTCACCCTTCACTGACTTTTGCCACTGTTCCCAGGATCTCATCTGCAGGCTCCAGAGAGTAGAGTTTCAAGTAAAGAGGTAGTCCTAGTTTCTACCACAATTTGGCAAGATTTAGTGCTAATTTTACTTTTGGTTTACCCTTGACTCTTTAGGGGAGTCACGGGTAGCAGTTTACTAGGGAATCCCTCAGAGTCCCAACATCCCTGGGAGGGGCCCATATGGGGTCCCTGCTTCAGTGGTAGATATGGGGGCATATGTAAGGATGCCAACTTGGCAGCCTTTTACTTGCAGTCTTGTAACCTCTTCATTGTGGGAAGGTGACTCAGGTAGAGGATTAATGGGGTCTGAGGATGGAGGAGAGTTATAGGAGCCATGTCAGTCTTACAGTCTTTTGTTTTAGCTTGCCTCTTCTGTCTTTAGTTTTCATTAGCTTTTCGCAATGAATGTTTCAGTGAAGCTGTTTTGAAACTTTGAAACCTTTTGGAAATTTTTGCATGCCAATTTAAATAGGTATCCCATTCTGTTTGTTTGATTTGGGAAACTTGCTCTCAAGTGCACCTCTTAAAAGAACGATCATGTTTAACTGGAACGTTCCCCTAATGGCCATTGTCATTCTAGGTTGTCCTAGTGAGATTTGGCCATTTTTGTAGATATCCACAGCTTCTGGGATGACAGTTCTTAAATGTAAAATAAGTAGGTGTGCCAGAAGGTGGCACATTCACTTCTTTAAAACCCGAGGATCTTATGTCTTCAGATGAACTTTGGTCTTTCAGAGCCAAATTAAAACCTCAGAGGTATTAAATACAAACAGATAAGGACAAGCCACCAGTGGCCACAAGATCTTCACACTATTAGCATTTTCGTGGAAGAAAAAACAACAGGGCCGCATCTGATAGAACTGAGACCAGGAGAACACGAAACAGTCCATAGGTATTCACCGGAAAGCTAGGGAGGCTGGTTTGAGAGCAGCAGATGAAATGAGGAGGCATTTTTCTTTCTCCAGTACTGGCTGAGTGCTAAGAGTCCACATTAAAAAGGTTTGAGGGAGCTACCTTAGTCCAGACCCTGTGAATTCTTAAAACCAGCCAGCTGGAGCGCCCATCAGGACAGCGTCCCACCCTGAGGAGTCACTGCTGGGAGTAGAATGAAAACCAAACAGGAGAGAGATGACAGGAACAAGGAGAGACAAAACCCGGGAGGGGAGGAGCCAGGAAACCTCAGGATATGGGTTGCCCTATTTTTGAACATTACAGAACAACCACGAGGGTGCTCTGACAAGTTATAAACGCTATCCCGAAGCACGTCTCATTCTAAAAGTTCAGGAATCCAATTTCACGCAAAAGTCAGCAGCAGGAAAAATGGAAGTCAAATCCATACCAAGTTGTTATAAGATAAAAGAGAATAAGGAGAACAGCATCCCTACAGACAATGAAAGCATACCAGAAAGGTACTTTCTCAAATGGAGTAAAATCGTAGCCTATTAAATATTTTAAAACAAGCTTAAAGTGATTAAGAAAAGGGTATAAGACATTAAGGAACAGTACAAGTCAGAATTTGAAAAACTCAGAAATGAAGTGGCAAGACTCAGGACAGGACTAAAGATAATATAAAACCTTGTGGTCTTCATATAAACATTTTTTAAAACCAAATCACTAGAGAGATAATAGATCTAAGATCTGCAGTGAGTTTTGGATACATAGGTGCCTACAGAAGTAAAACAAAATGAGCGTTAGGGAGAGGTTGGAGTTTATAATTACTACATGCCATAGCAATGTAGATACAGTAGAACTGCAGCTAACGTGGGGGGGATGTGTACAGCATGTGCAAAAATCATTTTAATGTTTTCACTAATCATGTCATCATCAGTATTAAAATTAGTATTTGCATCAGTATGGTCATTCCAGTACTATCATATGTATAATATGTGAAAAAACAAATGAGTGATTATCGAATATTCTGATTCTATCACCCCTGCTGTTGCTGAGAACCAGGACTCTCAGTGTGAAGTTTCAAAAGGAGCCACACATATAATATAGAAAAGGTTAAAAGTTTTACAGGCTTAAATTTGAATTCTAAGTAGCAAAATGAACTCATGAAGCCCATGTATGTGTGTGCACATATTTCCTAGTCCTGTGTACCTTTTAAAAGCCTAGAGATAATTGAAATACAACTTTTCTCTAAAAGTAACTTGGGCTTCGTAAAGAGATACCTGATTCTAGATCTGGAGCAGAAAAGCTAAGATGGGCATGGGCCAGCCTGTCTCACACCCAGAAGGGGCGGCTTGGAAGCTGCCAAATCCTACTTGGGTCATGACAAAAGGACTCTCCAGGGAACTCAGCAAGGGTCCCACTGGCTAAAGGTGAGACAAATTGTGTTTCAGTAATGATGAAAATCGCAGTGGGTTGAAAGCCAATGAGTTCAGTTCAGTTCAGTCACTCAGTCGTGTTCAGCTCTTTGCAACCCCATGGACTAGAGCACGCCAGGCTTCCCTGTCTATCATCAACTCCTGGAGCTTGCTCAAACTCATGTCCATCGAAGCCCAATAAATATATTTAAGCCCATGATTTTATAGCATTAAAAAATAATCACCATCAGAGAATGACAGGAAACCACTTCATTGTCTGGAAAACCAGTAAATAAATGAAAAGAACCAAACATCTTCCTAGCTTTCCTGTGTGAACTGTATTGCAAGTAGTCAAAGAGTAGAAGAGGACAGGTTGAATATAAAATATTTCAACAAATAAACTAATGAAATGTCTGTTTTTTTTTTTTTTATGTTTGATGGCTATCAGCTTTTAAGCTTCAGTCTTCTTTGACCTTTTGCCCCACACCTGGGCAAGCTGATAAGACTGGATGTTCTCTCCTTGGGCACCTATTGAAAGTTCAAACCACACAAGTCCTATCCAGGCACAGAAACCCTTACCTCAGTCTCACCTTCTTATCAAAATAAAAACCCTAAGCCAGTGTCCTTTCTTTGGTCTCTCAAGTCATTTTTTGGGTTAGCTGAGAAAATCAGTCATGCTCTTCCAGAAGCTTCATTATATAAATAATAAGCCTTTTTATTCCCTCTTGGTGTGTGCATGTGTCTGTGTGAGTGTTTGTGTCTGTGTGAGTGTGTTTGTATGTGTGTAATATGTTATCAGTCTTGACATCCAAACCAGTTTTGGATGGATATTCATTCTTTCTTTTCAGAATGAGCTCATCATAAACTAAAAGGAAAAAGTAAACTTAGAAGATTGCCATTTATAACGCATAATTTAGAAAAATGTATCTAAATCCTGCTGCTGCTTCTGCTGCTAAGTCGCTTTAGTTGTGTCTGGCTCTGTGTGACCCCATAGATGGCAGCCCACCAGGCTCCCCTGTCCCTGGGATTCTTCAGGCAAGAACACTGGAGTGGGTTGCCATTTCCTTCTCCAGTACATGAAAGTGAAAAGTGAAAGTGAAGTCACTCAGTCGTGTCCGACCCTCAGTGACCCCATGGACTGCAGCCTTCCAGGCTTCTCCATCCATGGGATTTTCCAGGCAAGAGTACCGGAGTGATCTAAATGCTAGCATAAAATTAGAGACACAGCAGACATGTGTTCCTCCTATAGTTTTGGTAGAATCTGAATCTCTGTTTGTGTGAGTGTATACTCAGAACAAGTTAAGACGTGATAAATCTGGTACTCATAACCCTGCTTGTGGAAATATACACTTGTACTATTTTTCTGGAAAGAAATTTGGGAATAAATTTTAAGAAACTTCAGAGTTGTAAAGTTCTGTGTCACATACCTTGCAGATATAAAATCTAAGCAATGATTAGTGGTGGTAAAAACTTATGCCTAAATAGTTATAGCATAGTAATATAGGATCATTTAAAGTAGTTAAAGGAGAAGGATATGCAATGTCTAAGTGTAAAGGAAAAGAGTGAATGACATGCAGCAAATTAAAAGAAGATTTTGAAAAAATGTAATGAGCATCAATCTTTAAAAACATGCCATAGTGTTGTGGTTTTTTTTAAAAAGCAAGAAACAAATAAGTGTTTAAAATGGTTATATAGATGAATAGTAAAAAACCTGGAGGGAAATTCAGCAATGCAAATTCTATGACTCCTGATGAAAACAGCTGTTTGGGAACCCTTCTTCAGTCAGCCTGTGAGAAATGAGGGTTCCTTAGCAAAGTCAGCAGGCAGCACTTACCACATTCTGAGGTTTCATGTTCACTGAAGACTGGGTCTAGAAACCTCATTCCTTCGTCCAAATACTCTTGCAGTAAGTAGGGAAAGGAACCTTAACATTCCCCAAAGGGGATGATAATAGAGAATGCCCTCAGCTTTTCAAATAAAGGATGCAGGTCAAGTTATCATCATCATCATCTTTGATTCTGTGCTTGTCAGGGAGGAGCTCATCCCAGTCCCAGGGCCCCTGAGGTGCTGAAAGGCAACTTTTCATATCACATAAGAGCACACACATGAGAATTTTAGTGTCCTGGCAAGACTCTAAGTTCTACAGTAGTGAGTGTATATCTGTCCTAATCCCTACTGGAGCCCTGGCTCCCAGCCCAGAGCCTGCACACAGAGAGGATCAGATTAATATTTGTCAAATGGATGAACAAATGATCCTGTAACAGATGTGCTCCTTGGGAACCAATTCTCCAGTGTTTAAGTTTTCTTTATCTAGCTAGAGATGGACTGAAATTATCTCTAGGAAAGGATTCTATATGTCCTACACCAACATAATGGATTGATATTAAATGTGGGCAGCCTTGGAGAAGGGAATGGAAACCCATTCCAATATTTTTGCCTAGAGAATCCCATGGACAGAGGAGCCTGGTGAACTACAATCCATGGGGTTATAAAGAGTTGGAAACAACTGAGCTACTAACACACTGTGGGCAGCCTACTACTTCAATATTAATGCTATCTACCATTTATTGTATGCTACAAGGCATATAAATAAGTGCTGAGTATTTCATATTCATTATGTCTAATACTTGAACCATAGAGAATTTAAGTTGCTGGACTGAGACCACAGAGCTGGGAGCTTCCAAGTCAAGGTGAAACTGTATGTTTCCATAGCCCACATGCAGTCATAGGGATAAAATTAAGAAAAGAGAGAAGATGAAAATTATCTCTAGATGTCTCCACCGAAGGGAATGAATAAATAAGAATATCATCAACAGGCAGTGAGATTAAGTTGGTGGGAAATTCAGAAAACTCCCTGATATTTCAGTTGGCTTGTTCATTTTCATTTGAAGAGGAAATAAGAAAAAATGGAGTTCTTGAATCAGATACCTTAATCCTATCTTCAGGGAAGGCAGAACATGGTGTTAGAGATGAGAATAGCTTTTTTAAAAAAGGGTGAAGCTTTTCTTGAAAAGATGAAGCACAGAGATGCTGGGGAAAATGGGGATTTGAATCAGGCAGATTTTTTTTTCAGGTTTTTTATAAACTTTGGCTGTGTGGATATTCACTATTAAATGTGAAGAGGAATGAAAAATTAATTAATGTATTAATGGGACAAAATGTTAGCAAAAATGAAACAAATATGCAAATGATTATAAATTTGAATATTTCATCTAGAAGTGTATACACATGGAACTTTAATTTGATTATTGACACTAAAGAAAGTGAAGTCGCTCAGTCATGTCCGACTCTTTGCGACCCCATGGACTGTAGCCTACCAGGCTCCTCTGTCCATGGGATTTTCAAGGTGAGAGTACTGGAGTGGGGTGCCATTTCCTTCTCCAGGGGATCTTCCCAACCCAGGGATCGAACCCAGGTCTCTTGCATTGTGGGCAGACGTTTTACCATCTGAGCCACCAGGGAAGTCTGACACTAAAGATGGAAATTAAAGGATAGTTTTTATTCTTAAATATTAATCATTTAGGAGAAATGGTTAATAATGGGGAATTGAGATGTTTTCATAAATGGGGTTCAAAACCAATAATGACAGTAAAAATTTTAAGATTAAAACAATGAAAACCTGATTGTTAAACAGAATTTAGTCAGAGAATAGTGATAAAAATAATTCAAGGGTTTTATAGATGCTGACATTTTTAGAGAATTTGTAAAGTACTTACTTTTATAAGAAGAATTTATTTTGCCACCACAAGATAGAAAATGTTCTAGGTATCTTAAGGAAAGCTAAATAATATACAGATTTGCAAGACTCTTATTGACTATTACTGGCCGTTAGTTCTCAATACTGGCCGCACATTAGAATCACCTGGATAGCTAAACAGTGTTCATCTTGGATCCCTACCCTAGACTAATTAAACTAGAACCTATGGGAATGAAAATCAGTACTTTTTAAAAGCTCCCAAGATGATTATATTTTGCTGCCAGGATTGAGGATCACTAATTTAAACAGTGATGAATAAGATTATGTACCTAATGAAAGTAAGAACCATGCATGATTTATTCAGCACAGTATCTGGAACATGATAGATACTCGATAAAGACTCGCTGAATGAATTGAGTAATTTAGTAATCCTGTGGCATATCTATAATTAGGGAAGCATATCAATGCTTCTCCCCCCATAATATAATTTTTTAAAATTGCCTGTGCTGAGTGATTACTTATTTTCATTTCTCCATGAGTATGTATCCAAATAGTATTTTCTGATTCATAGTCTAAAAAAATGAAAGGTCCTTTGAAATAGGGCTGAATTTGAATGTGTCTATTTCTCTCACCCAAAGGAACCAGCTAATTGTCTTGCCATCATCATAAATGGTCCCTTAGCATCTCATACAGAGTGGGACAATACTGAGATTCTGGCCCCAGGAGGCATGCGTTGACACATTTTTGATGGTGACCTGCTGGAAGACATAGTCTACATCAGAACCAGTATATCCATACATGAAACAAAAAATCAGTACTTCTCTTTAATATGTAAGGTAATCTTTGATGTTTTCTGTTCTATTTTATTCATTTAAAATGGTAGTAAAATGTAATTTCATGACCCCCTAGGGGATCTTCACTCACACTGAAAAACATTGCAACAATTGGACAGTACAAATAGCGTGGCCAAAGCAGAATAACAGTACTTTCCTTGCTGTGGAAGAGAAAATACATTCTCAGTGCTTATGACTAACTCATAATATCCTGGCTCATTACACTTGACAGAAATGTATATTTTATTATTTTCTGTCTATTTCTTGCAATGTGAATGTATGACTCCTGAGGGGAGAACTCCCATCTGCCCTGTACACCATTGTTATCAGCAACCAGATAGAAACACAGTGCCTGGCTCATGTTAGCCACTCAAAACACGGTCATTAAATTGCTGAACAAATGAATAAATAAGTCCCTACTATAATGATTTCTCAATAACATTACATGAAATTTTCAGTTATTTTCCAAACAACTTTCATTTCCAGAGTCCTTGTCATAAAGTTTTTCATCCTCTTGAATACCCAGCTATGTCATTGTTTTAAAATATCCACTCATCCCAGGGTTCTTACAACTCATCCTACAGTTTAAAAAGTTATCTTTTTGTTGTTGTTGTTGTTCATGGCCCTAAGACCTATGAAGCAAGAGAGAGAGAAAATCTATCTTTTGAATATTTTTCTAGGAATAATAATTTCTAAATGTCTCGACAGAGAAGTAGGAGCCTTTGAAAGTAATTTAGTTTCCTATCAGTGTGCTGTCATGTCCCACTCTTTGCAACCTCATGGACGATAGTCTGCTAGGCTCCTCTGTCCATGGAATTTTTCCAGGCAAGGGTACCAGAGTGGGTTGCCATTTCCTACTCCAGGGTGTCTTCCTGACTCAGGGATCCAACCTGCCTTTGGAAGTAAGAGAGCCATCAAATAAGGAAGCTAGGCGCTATGAACGGTGGGTACAAATGAGGCCACCAAATCACAGGGAGGTCCTGGCTTGTGAGGGGGGAGACAGAAAAACTGAAAATGACCAGTAATTACGCACACAGTGAAGGGAATGAAGAAACAAAGGGCTACATGGTAGAGGACCTGGGAGCATGAATGCAACCCAGGGAAAGAGAGAACAGAGGAAAAGATGAGAGTATAGATCTATGGCTGTCCATCCATGTACACACAGAGCATACCACAGATAATCGCATAGGTCTGTGTCAGCCAGTTCTCATGGGGCTGAGTGATTCATGAGATTCATCTCAGAGATGTGTTGCACTTGGAGATTTATAGACCGAGCTTCTGGTGTTGATGGAGGTTGCAAATCCATTCATTCACATAGTCAGTGAATATTTATTGAATATTTGTCTTGTGTAAGTATTATAAAGAGAATGGCCAGTACAATAGATGCATTACCTGTCCTCATGAAATTTTTATTCTAATGAGGGATTTATACTGATAACAGTAATAAATTAATTACACAATTAACCATGGATCACAATTTAAAAGATTATGGAGATAGCCAATGGTACTGTAAATATTTGAACTATGATCTGAGGCATGAAGAGGAGCAGAGCATTCCAAGTAGAGAGGACGGTATTTGCAAAGGCCCTGTGGCAGTGATGTCTGTTCTATGTGAGGACAGTGTGGCTGGAACGTAGCTAGTGAGAGCAGGATCACTAGGGAAGTGAGCAGGGTCTGGGCCATGCGGGAACTCGCAGGCATACTGTTGAGTTGAGTCACTCACTTGTGTCCGACTCTTTGTGACCCCATGGACTGCAGCACACCAGGCCTCCCTGTCCATCACCAATGCCTGGAGTTTACTCAAACTCATGTCCATTGAGTCCGTGATGCCATCCAACCATCTCACCCTCTGTCATCCCCTTCTCCTCCTGCCTTCAATCTTTCCCAGCATCAGGGCCTTTTCAAATGAGTCAGTTCTTCGAATCAGTGGCCAAAGTATTGGAATTTCAGCTTCAGCATCAATCCTTCCAATGAATATTCAGGACTGATTTCCTTTAGGATTGATTGATTTGATCTCCTTGCTGTCCAAGGGACTCTCAAGAATCTTCAACAACACAGTTCAAATGATCGATTCTTTGGCACTCAGCTTTCTTTATAGTCCAACTCTCACATCCATACATGACCACTGGAAAAACCATAGCCTTGACTAGATGGACCTTTGTTCACAAAGTAATGTCTCTGCTTTTTAATAAGCTCTCTAGGTTGGTCATACCTTTCCTTCCAAGGAATAAGCGTCTTTAATTTCATGGCTGAAATCACCATCTGAAGTGATTTTGGAGCCCCCCAAAATAGTCAGCCACTGTTTCCACTGTTTCCCCATCTATTTGCCATGAAGTGATGGGACCAGATACCATGATCTTCATTTTCTGAATGTTGAGTTTAAACCAGCTTTTTCACTCTCCTCTTTCACTTTCATCAAGAGGCTCTTTAGTTCTTCTTCACTTTCTGCCATAAGGGTGGTGTCATCTGCATACCAGATGAGGTTATTGATTCCAGCTTGTGTTTCTTCCAGCCCAGCGTTTCTCATGATGTACTCTGCATATAAGTTAAATAAGCAGGGTGACAATAAACAGCCTTGATGTACTCCTTTCCCAATTTGGAACCAGTTTGTTGTTTCATGTCCAGTTCTAACTGTTGCTTCTTGACCTGCATACAGATTTCTTAGGAGCCAGGTCAGGTGGTCTGGTATTCCCATCTCTTTCAGAATTTTCCACAGTTTGTTGTGATCCACACAGTCAAAGGCTTTGGCATGGTCAATAAAGCAAAAGTAGATATTTTTCTGGAACTCTCTTGCTTTTTCGATTATCCAACGGATGTTGGCAATTTGATCTCTAGATCCACTGCCTTTTCGAAATCTAGCTTGAACATCTGGAAGTTTACAGTTCACATACTGTTGAAGCCTGGGTTGGAGAATTTTGAGCATCACTTCACTAGCGTGTTGCCTGGAAAATCCCATGGACGGAGGAGCCTGATAGGCTGAAGTCCATGGGGTCGCTAAGAGTCGGACATGGCTGAACGACTTCACTTTAACTTTTCACTTTCATGCATTGGAGAAGGGAATAGCAACCCACTCCAGTGTTCTTGCCTGGAGAATCCCAGGGACGGGGGAGCCTGGCGGGCTGCCGTCTATGGGGTCGCACAGAGTCGGACACGACTGAAGTGACAGCAGTAGCGTGTTAGATGAGGGCAATTGTGCAGTAGTTCGAGCATTCTTTGGCATTGTCTTTCTTTAGGATTGGAATGAAAGCTGACCTTTTCCAGCCCTAAATTGGGGACAACACTGGGCAGTAGCCTCGCTGTCTGCAGCATGAGCTCGAGCTGGAGCTACACCACCTTTTTGACCAGTGGAGGCCAGGTGGTGCGTGGGTGGATGCAAAGACGCGTGGGTGTCAGAGGAGCTCCTGGTGCTGCTGCTCGCGGGGCCAGGAGCTGGGCGGAGCTGCAGGCCTGGGCGCCCGGATTGGCACTCTGCCGGGAGCCCCTCTGGGCCCAGGCCGTGCTAGAGGTGGAACACGGACCCAGCAGTGATGAGACCCAGGCAGGGCTGCTGTTGCTGCTGCCCTGTACTTGTGCCTAAGTGAGCCCGCGGCCGCCCTTCTACTGGTCTCTGGCCCGCAGGCTGCGGGCGTGTAGGCTGGAGCTGGGCGCCAAGCACAGGTTGCTGCTGGATGCTGCGGGCCAGGTGTTCTCCTGGGGCATGGGCAGGCATGGACAGCTGGACCACGGGACCCTGGAGGCAGAGCCAAAGCCGAGGCTGTTAGAGGCCCCATGGCTGAAGGGCATACTGAGAATTTTCTATTTTCTCCTATGAGAAATGGGAATCCACTCAAAGGTCCGGAACAGAGTTCAGAGGGGCGGCACTATGGAGGGATCAGGAGCAGGATTTAATACGAGTATATCTGTGTCAGGCTGATTCTGTGGCAAGTATTCCAGCTTGCTAGTTGTCAGGTGCTGCGAACCTCTCATTCTTATTCTAACTTGTATGATTTTGTTAGGGACAGCAGCTTTAGTTCTGTTACTGAATGATCTTTCCAGCATGTCTCTGAATCTGTCCAATTTACTGTGCAGAGAAGTTCCCCAGTTTAAACCATTTCTCATTAGAGAATGATTTAAAAAGAAAAAAAAAAAAAAGAAGAAGCTCTGCCTGTCTGTTACTACTGAAGAAAATGTTCTTGAGAGAGGCTCACCTTAATCTTGGGTCTGTAACTCCTGCACTCCAGTAATGATTTGCAATAAATCTGCTTAAATCCTCATCGTGTCTCCCTTTTAATCCTCGGCTCCATCCCTACATATCAAGCTTGGGAAGACACAAATCCTCTCATTTATCAAAAGAAACCCACAGCTCTATAACCTGAGAGTGTAGTTTCATCTGTACAGGAGGGTGGCTAAATACAGCTTTGTGAAATTTTGGTGAAAATGGAATTTTACTTTGCAGATGAGGAAAGTAAGAGGCAGAGGGTTTGGGACTCTTTAACAGTCCATAGGGCCCTGTCTAGACAGCTAAGATGCATCCTTCTAGGGTTTTTATATTGCTTTGCAGATTAGATCAAATTTGATTTGATTATGAACCATTCTTTCTTTAAAAAAAAAAAAAGAAACATTCTTGGAAAAATTCAGGTGTGAAATCTGAACATTAGTGGGAACATTTGAGTTTAGTTACCACATCTAGCAATGAGGAAAGAGTGGGGAAACTTCTTTTAAATATTTATTAAGCAGTTATTGATCATCAGGTACTGTGCCAAAGCTTTAGAGGCACTACCTTATTTTACCCTTGTTACTGTTCTATGAAGTAGATGCTATTAACAGTCTTCATTTTACAGGTGAAGGAAAATGAGACTCAAAATGATTAATTCAGTGCCTGGGATTGGTAGAATCAAGATCTGAACACTGTCTAAACAAACTAAGGGGCATCCCTTGTGGCTCATCTGGTAAAGAATCTGCCTGCAATGTGGGAGACCTGGGTTCGATCCCTGGGTTGGGAAGATACCCTGGAGAAGGGAAAGGCTACTACCTACTCCAGTATTCTGGCCTAGAGAATTCCATGGACTGTATAGTACATGGGTTCACAAAAAGTTGGACATGACTGAGTGACTTTCGCTACTAAACAAACCAAACACCCTCTCTTTTAATTCCAATACATACCATAACATTAACTGCCTAAAATGTATTAATACCAGGCCAGTTTTGACAGGCTCCTAGTATTGTCTAATAATGTAATGTTAATAACTCAGGCTGGCATCTAGGAAAGATAGTGACTTGACCTTAGAAGTTGAATCCCCTCCCTTCCATTTATTCCCTCCCTTAAATTGACCTGGTGGCTCAGACAGTAAAGAATCCACCTGCAATGTGGAAGACCTGGGTTCGATCCCTGGGTTGGGAAGATCCCCTAAAGGAGAGCATGGCAACCCACTCCAGTATTTTTGCCTAAAGAGTCCCCATGGATTCTTCATGTAGCCTGGCGGCTACAGTCCATGGGGTCGCAAAGAGTCGGACACGACAGAGCAACAAAGCACAGCACACACTAACCAGAAAAAACAAAGAATCCCGAAATGGGGAAGAAACCGGCATCAATACAGGAAATCAGAGTTGACTCCATACCCATATCAGAAACCTGCAGGAATTTCTGATACAGTATGAAAATCACACATGAAAAGAAGTAGGACAGTTATAAGGGAACTTAGCAGAAATGAGTCTGCCAAATCCTTAACAGCCTCTAATTTGGATTCTCAGTGGGAGAGGACACGGCAGCCTGCAGGACTGAGGAGTCTCCCTTAGAGTCCCTCCCACACTGGGGATCAGGCAACAGCAGTCAGCTCAGCAGGCAGAGGTTCCATCAGAGAAAAAGCCCTGGGGAGGTGAACTACATATTGAGAGGAAATTCAAGAGCAGCTAGGTTGGAGAAGGAAATGGCAACCCACTCCAGTACTCTTGCTTGGAGAACCCCTTGGACAGAGGAGCCTGGTGGGCTACAGTCTATGGAGTCGCAGAGTTGGACACGACTGAGTGACTAACACACACACAAAATTGAGGAGATACTTGGTGCAAGAGCACACTTTATCTACTCTCCCATCTCCTGCAGGAAGCAGGATGGGCTAGTCAGCACCTGGGAGGCAGGATGGCTTGCCCCGGCCCCCATCCCCTCTGGAAATCTTGGGGCCTCAGTGCCTACAACAGCTGGCCTTGGGCAAATAAAAGGCTAAGTTGTTTAGAACAAAACAAAAGACAAACAAAACAAAACAAAAGAACAGCTAGGTGTATTTTTTTTCTCTCCATCCCTAATATCAATAAGGTAACAAAACATTACCTACAGCAAACATTTCAATCAGAACACCGTATTCATTAGGAATACAATCTTCCTAAGTAAGATAGTTTGTTTCAAGGAATGGAACATGCATTTGTTTCTTAGCCTTGGGATAACACAGGGAAGATTCCATTGGCATTCGTGGTGCTTGGTTTTGAAAGTGTGGAAATTTCATTCATATTCCTTCTTTTTCCCCTATCTGTAAGTTCTTCCCATGCCCAGGTTATAAGACCCAGCTCAATTGCCCATTTTTTCATAAAACCATTACTAACCTCCTTAATTTTTATCTCCCTAAGCCAGGAGTGCTATCTACATCCTTTTATGTCTCTTTGCTAATTGTTGTTGTTGTTTTATAATTCCTAAAATTATAGTTCTATAGGGTGAAAAATCAAAACTAAATACTAGGGGTGGGGTGCAAGATGAAAATATATCTCCCGGCACTCCAGAGATAGTCATCTACATCAGCAGATAGAAGTTCTTTCTGCCATTCTCTTCATTCAGTTCAGTTCAGATGCTCAGTTGTGTCCAACTCTGTGCAACCCCATGGACTGCAGCACGCCAGGCCTCCCTGTCCATCACCAACTCCCAGAGTTTAGCAAACTTATGTTCATTGACTCGGTGATGCCATCCAACCATCTCATCCTCTGTCATCCCCTTCTCTCACCTTCAATCTTTCCTAGCATCAGGATCTTTTCAAATGAGTCAGCTCTTCGCATTAGGTGGCCAAAGTATTGGAGCTTCAGCTTCAGCATCAGTCCTTCCAATGAACACTCAGGACTGATCTCCTTTAGGATGGACTGGTTGGATCTCCTTGCAGTCCAAAGGACTCTCAAGAGTCTTCTCCAACACCACAGTTCAAAAGCATCAATTCTTTGGCGCTCAAGTTTCTTTATAGTTCAGCTCTCACATCCATACATGACTACTGGAAAAACCATAGCCTTGACTAGATGGACATTTGTTGGCAAAGTAATGTCTCTGCTTTTTAGTATTGTAATTATCTTCATTACTTCCAGCATAGTTTGGCCCCAGGTAAATAACAGGGAGGGAACACAGCCCCACCCATCAACAGAAAGTTGGATTAAAGATTTACTGAACATGGCCCTGCCCTTCAGAACAAGACCCAATTTCCCCCTCAGTCAGTCTCTCCCATCAAGAAGCTTCCATAAGCCTCTTATCCTTCTCCATCAGAGGGCAAATAGACTGAATACCACAATCACAGCTAACTAACCAATCTGATCACATGGACCACAGCCTTGTCTAACTCAATGAAACTATGAGCCATGCCGTGTAGGGCCACCCAAGTTGGACAGGTCATGGTGGAGAGTTCTGACAAAACATGGTCCACTGGAGAAGGGAATGGCAAATCACTTCAGTATTCTTGCCTTGAGAACCCCATGAACAGTATGAAAAGGCGAAAAGATAGGACACTGAAAGATGAACTCCCCAGGTCGGTAGGTGCCCAAGTGCTACTGGAGAAGAGTGGAGAAATAACTCCAGAAAGAATGAGGAGATGGAGCCAAAGTGAAAACAACACCCAGTTGTGGATGTGACTGGTGAAGGGAGTAAGTCTGATACTGTAAAGAGCAATGTTGCATAGTAACCTGGAATGTTAGGTCCATGAATCAAGGCAAATTGGAAGTGGTCAAACAGGAGATGGCAAGAGTGAACAGCAACATTTTAGGAATCAGTGAACTAAAATGGACTGGAATAGGTGAATTTAACTCAGATGACCATTATATCTACTACTGTGGGCAAGAATCCCTTAGAAGAAATGGAGTAGCCATCATAGTCATCAAAAGAGTTCGAAATGCAGTACTTGGATGCAGTCTCAAAAATGACAGAATGATCTCTGTTCATTTCCAGGGCAAACCATTCAGCATCACAGTAATCTAAGTCTATGCCCTGACCAGTAATGCTGAAGAAGCTGAAGTTAAACAGTCCTATGAAGACCTACAAGACCTACAAGACCTTCTAGAAGACCTACAAGACCTTCTAGACCTCCTACAAGACCTACAACACCCAAAAAAGATGTCCTTTTCATTATAATGGACTGGAATGCAAAAGTAGAAACTCAAGAAATACCTGGAGTAACAGGCAAATTTGGCCTTGGAGTACAGAATGAAGCAGGGCAAAGGCTAATAGAGTTTTGCCAAGAGAACCCACTGATCATAGCAAACACCCTCTTCGAACAACACAAGAGAAGACTCTACACATGGACATCACCAGATGGTCAACACTGAAATCAGATTGATTATATTCTTTGCAGCCAAAGATGGAGAAGTTCTATACAGTTAGCAAAAACAATTCCAGGAGCTGACTGTGGCACAGACCATGAACTTGTTTTTACCAAATTCAGACTCGAGTTGAAGAAAAAAGGGAAAACCACTAGAACATTCAGGTATGACCTAAATTAAATCCCTTATGATTATACAGTGGAAGTGACAAATAGATTCAAGGGATTAGATCTGATAGACAGAGTGACTGAAGAATTATGGACAGAGGTTCATGACATTATACAGGAGGAAGGGATCAAGACCATCCCTAAGAAAAAGAAATGCAAAAAGGCAATATGGTTGTCTGAGGAGGCCTTACCAATAGCTGAGAAAAGAAGAGAAGTGAAAGGAAAAGGAGAAAAGGAAAGATATACCCATTTGAATGCAGAGTTCCAAAGAATAGCAAGGAGAGATAAGAAAGCCTTCCCCAGCAATCAATGCAAAGAAATAGAGGAAAACAATAGAATGGGAAAGTCTAGAGATCTCTTCAAGAAAGTTAGAGATAACAAGGGAACATTTTATGCAAAGATGGGCTCAATGAAGGACAGAAATGGTATGGATCTAACAGAAGCAGAAGATATTAAGAAGTGGTTACAAGAATACACAGAACTATCAAAAAAATCTTCATGACCCAGATAATCATGATGGTGTGATCATTCACCTAAAGCCATACATCCTGGAATGCAAGGTCAAGTGGGCCTCAGGAAGCATCACTATAAACAAAGCTAGTGGAGGTGATGTAATTCCAGTGGGGCTATTTCAAATCCTGAAAGATGATGCTGTAAAAGTGCTGCACTCAATATGCCAGCAAATTTGGAAAACTCAGCAGTGGCCACAGGACTGGAAAGGGTCAGTTTTCATTCCAATCCCAAAGAAAGGCAATGCCAAAGAATGTTCAGACTACCACACAATTGCACTCATCTCACATTCTGTAAAATAATGCTCAAAATTCTCCAAGCCAGGTTTCAACAGTACATGAACCATGAACTTCCAGATGTTCAAGCTAGATTTAGAAAAGTCAGAGGAACCAGAAATCAAATTGCCAACATCCGTTGGATCATCAGCAAAGCAAGAGAGTTCCAGAAAAACATCTACTTCTGCTTTATTGACTATGCCAAAGCCTTTGGCTGTGTGGATCACAACAAACTGTGGAAAATTCTGAAAGAGATGGGAATACCAGACCACCTGACCTGCCTCTTGAGAAATCTGTGTACAGGTCAGGAAGCAACAGTTAGAACTGGGCATGCAACAATAAACTGCTTCCAAATAGGGAATGGAATATGTCAAGGCTGTATATTGTCACCCTCCTTATTTTATTTACATGCAGATTACATCACATGAAATGCTGGGCTGGATGAAGCACAAGCTGGAATCAAGATTGCCGGGAAAAATATCAATAACCTCAGGTATGCAGATGACACCACACTTACAGCAGAAAGCAAAGAAGAACTCTAGAGCCTCTTGATGAAAGTGAAAGAGGAGAGTGAAAAAGTTGGCTTAAAACTCAACATTCAGAAAAGTAGGATCATGGCATCCGGTCCCATCAATTCATGGCAAACAGATGGGGAAACAGTGGCTGATTTTATTTTGGGGCTCCAAAATCACTGTAATTGGTGACTGCAGCTGTGAAATTAAAAGACGCTTGCTCCTTGGAAGAAAAGTTATGACCAACCTAGACAGCATATTAAAAAGCAGAGACATTACTTTGCCAACAAAGGTCCATCTAGTCAAAGCTATGGTTTTTCCAGTAGACATGCATGGATGTGAAAGTTGGACTATAAAGAAAGCTGAGTGCCGAAGAATTGATGCTTTTAAACTGTGGTGTTGAAGACTCTTGAGAGTCCCTTGGACTGCAAGGAGATCCAACCAGTCCATCCTAAAGGAAATCAGTCCTGAATATTCATTGGAATGACTTATGCTGAAGCTGAAACTCCAGTGTTTGGCTACCTGATGTGAAGAACTGACTCATTTGAAAAGACCCTGATGCTGGGAAAGATTGAAGGCGGGAGGAGAAGGGGTCGACAGAGGATGAGATGGATGGATGGCATCACTGACTCAATGGACATGAGTTTGAGTTAACTCCGGGAGTTGGTGATGGACAGGGAGGCCTAGAGTGCTCCTGTTCATGGGGTCGCAAGGAGTCAGACACGACTGAGCGAATGAACTGAACTGTACATTGTTCTGCCTCTTGCCTCATTTGTTTTAGCATGTATCTTGGAGACTATTCTACATCAGACGTAGAGATCCTCCTGGTTTATTTCCTTGGCTATCTAGCATTACAGTCATGTGTCCTTTTGAATCCCACTGTTGTAACTGTATTGCTGCTGTATAAATGCACATCTTATTGACCTTGAGATCTAGTGTCCACATACTTCTCCACTTGATTTTATTTTGTTAATAACAGAGACTATCTGTTATCCTTTGTTACATTTCCTTAGGGTTATTATCATCTTAGGGCTTCCCTGGTAGCTCAGCTGGTAAAGAATCGCCTGCAGTGCAGGAAACCCCAGTTCCATTTCTGGACTGGGAAGATCCCCTGGAGGAATGCGTGGCAACCCTCTCCAGTATTCTTGCCTGGAGAATCCCCCTGGATAGAGGAGCCTGGCAGGCTACAGTCTATAGGCTCACAGAGAGTCAGACCAGACTGAGAAGCTGAGCACAGCAGGGCATTATCATCTTAGGGTAGAAGTATGAAATAATTAAATTGTGAGCTCTGTCAATGTGCTATTTTGTTATAGGGTAACAGGGTTGGTTTTTTTTTTTTTCTATTGTTGTTAATTTCAGTATACTTTATAAGCAATAACATGGTCAAATCTTAAGTGTTCAGTTTGATAAGTTCTGACAGTTGTCACTACTAGGCAAAATAAGATATGAAGTGTTTTTTTCACCCTGGAAAACTCTCTCATGCAGCCTTCCAGTCAATTTTTAACTGTCTCCCACACCAGAGGCAATGATTTTCTGATTTCTAGCATCATGTATGAATTTTCTATGTTCTTATACTTAAGTGAAAAAACATAGTATGTATTCTTTTGTTCCTTTTCATTGCTGAGTAATACCAACTTTCATGTGGAACGTACAGCAGTGCTAATTATACTTTTCATGTTCATTATATTCCTAGTACTTGTGTATCTCGCAATGGGAAGTCTGTAGTACCTCCTGACCCCCATTCATCCAGTTCTCCCTCCCGCACCCCCCACCCCATCTTTGTTGTTGTTCGGTCACTTCAGTTGTGTCCAACTCTTTTGCGACCCCACGGACTTTAGCCTACCAGGCTTCTCTGTCCAAGGGCTTTTCCCAGAAAGAATACTGGAGTGGGTTGCCATTTCATTCTCCAGGGGCTCTTCCTGGACCAAGGCTCAAATCCAAGTCTCCTGCATTGGCAGGTGGATTCTCTGCCACTAAACTACCAGGGAAGCCCTACACCACCTTTGGTAATCACAAATCTAATCTCTTTTTTTATGTTTGTTTGTTTTTGAAGTACAACTGACCTACAACACAAGTTAGTTCCTGTTATAATACAGAGTAATTTTTACTATGCATTTTGAAATGATCACAATATTAAGTCCAGTCACAATATGTCACTATATAAAGACATTACTTACTGCCTATATTCCTCACCCCCTTCACGGGTCACTGCCGTGTTGTGGCTAAGATGTTTGCAGAACTCAATGAAGCTATGAGCCATGCCATGCTCATGGTTGGGCAACATCACCAACTCAATGGACATGAACTTGGGCAAACTCTGGGAGATGATGAAGGACAGGGAAGCCTGGAGTGCTGCAGTCCATGGGGTCGCAAAGAGTCAAAGATGACAACTGAGCAACAACAATAAATGTACCTCACACTGTACATTTTTAAATCATGACTCATTTATTTTGCAACTGGAAGTTTGTACCTCTTAGTCTCCTTCAACTATTTCTTTCTTCCCCATACCTTCCTCTCTGTTTGTTTGTGTAAATAATTCTGTTTCTTTTCTGTTATATTGGTTAATTTATTTTGTTTTTTAGATTCCACATGTTAGTAAAATAATAGTGTTTATTTCTTTGTCTGACTTATTTTACTTAGCATAATACTCTCTAGATCTATGTTATGGCAAATGGCAACATTCTGTTATTTTTGTGGCTTAGTAATATTCCATTTTTTTGTGTGTATATGTGAGATATATATATAATCTTTTCATACTCTATCTATTCATCTGTTGATGGGCACTTGGATTGCTTCCATAGCTTGGCTATTATAAATACTGCTTCAGTGAACATAGGGGTACATATATCTTTTCTAATGAGTGTCTTTGTTTGGATAAATATCCAGAAGTAGAATTGCTGAATCATATGGTAGTTCTACTTTTCTTTTTTTAAAGAATCTTCAAACTGTTTTCCATAGTGGCTGCACCAATTTACATTCCTTCCCACAGTGCATAAGGGTGACTTTTTCTGCACATTCCTACTGATGCTTGTTATTTACTATCTTCTTAATGATAGCCATTATGACAGGTGTGAAGTGATATCTCATTGTGATTTAGATTTGCATTTCTCTAATCATTAGTGATTTTAGTCTAGAAATTTTATGGTTTCATGTCTTAAATTTAAGTTTTAAATCCATTTTGAATTTATTTCTTTGCATGATGTGAGAAAGTAGTCCAGTTTGGTTCTTTTGCATACAGTTGTCCAGTTTTCCCAATACCCTTTACTGAAGAGTCTGTCTTTTCCTTATTTAATATTCTTGGTTCTTTTGTCATTAATTACCCATGTCAACGTGGGTTCATTCTGGGCTCTCTTTTCTGTTCCATTGATTTATGTGTCTGTTTTTGTTCAAGTACCATACTGTTTTGATGACTATAGCTTTGTAGTATAGTTTTAAACCATTTTGCTTCTGTAGTCCATTTGTTTCTGTGGCTGTAGATACTTTTACTACTCTTGTCTTTTAATGGTCCTCCTTTTTTACATGATTGATTTACTATCTTTACTGTATATTTGCCTTTATCAGTGAGCCTTCCTCTTTCATACTTTTTGAGTTTAGTGTTGTACCTTTCTTCATTTAGAAAAGTTCCTTTAACATTTCTTATAAAGCTGTTTTGGTGGTGCTGAACTCTTTCAGTTTTTGCTTGTCTGTGAAACTTTTGATTTCTCAAATGTCAAATATGAAATAAAGCTTTGCCAGGTAGAGTATTCTTGGTTGCACATTTTTCCCTTTATCACATTAAATATGTTGTCACTTTCTTCTGGCCTGCAGAGTTTCTGTTGAAAAATCAGCTGATAGCCTTATGGGAGTTTCCTCGTGTATAACTTTGTTGCTTTTTCCTTGGTGCTTTTAATAGTCTCTTTTTTAATTTTTGCCATTTCAATTAAAATACATCTTGGCGTGGACCTCTTTGGTTGATTCTATTTGAGACCATCTGTGCTTCCTGGACGCGGATGTCTGTTTCCTTTCTCAGGTTAGGAAAGTTTTCAGGTATTATATCTTCAAATATGTTCTCTTCTTTCTCTTTTCCCTGCTGAGACTCCTACAATATGAATGCTAGGACACTTGATGTCCTAGGCAGTCTCTTAAACTGTCCATATGTATCTATTTCTTTGTTTTCTATTCAGGTTCAGTTATTTCCACTACTCTGTCTTCCAGCTCATTGGTCTGCTCCTTTATATCTTATCTCCTGTTGATTTCTTCTTTGTTGTTTAGTCACTAAGTCATATCTGAGTTTTATGTTACGCCATGGACTGTAGCCCATCAGGCTCCTCTCTCCATGGAGTTTTCCAGACAGGAATACTGGAGTGGGTTGCCATTTCCTTCTTCAGGGGGTTTTCCTGACCCAGGGACTGAACCACATTTCCTGCATTGGCAGGTGGATTCTTTACTACTGAGCCCCCAGGAAAGCCCATTGATTTCTTCTAGAATAATTTTTATTTCAGTTATTGTGTTGTGAAGCTCTACTTGGTTCTTCTTTACATCTTCTGACTCTTTGGTAAACTTTCCACTGGGTTCATAGTCTTCTCCTGAGTTCTCTGAGCATCTTTACAGTAACTGCCTTGAACTCTTTATCAGGTATGTTCCCTATATGCACTTCACTTAGTTCTTTTGGGGCTCTAGCTTGTTCCTTCCTTTGGAAAATGTTCCTCTGTCTCCTTATTTTGCCCAATTTGATGACTTTATTTCTATGTATTTGGTAGTTTGTTTATGTTTCCTGACCTTGGAGAAATGGCCTTGTACAGGAGACATCCTGTATGTCCCACCAGCTCACTCCCCTCTGGTCCCTAGAGCTATATGCTTTAGAGGGACCCCTTATTTTGGTTGCATGGGTCCTTCTGTTGTGCAGGATTACTACAGTAGATGATCAGATGAAAGCTAATCTCTCATCTGGTTGATTGCCAGATCCTGCTTTGTGTGGAGGCTGCTGGCTGCCAGTGGGTAGGAATGGGTTACAAGGCTTCTGCCTGTGGGCCTGGAGTGGGGGTTCCTGAAACAAGTGCAGACCCACTGGTGGGCAGAGGTGGGTTCTGAAGTGGGTGGATGTAGGGTTTGGGGTCTCAGATCAAATGTCAGTCTGCTGATGGGCAAGGGTATTTCCTGACATGGTTGGTTATGAGTCTGGGGAGTCCCAAAGTTGGTATTGCCTACTGATGGGTGGGGCCAAATCCCAGCATGGCTGACTGAAGGACTCTAGTGGTCCTAGGGCTGGTGTCTGCCAACTGGTACAGGGTCAGGGCCCATGGGGTCTCAGGTGCCTGACCACTGGGGAGTGAGGCTTATTCCAGAGCTGGTATTAGTGTGTGGAGCTGGGTCCCAGGGTTTCTGTCTGCAGGGTCTCGGTGGTCCTGTGGCTAGTTTCAACACACTGGTATGCAAAAAGCCTGAGCCCTTTCGGGGGTGTGGCCAGGCCTGGGGGCAGTTGTGGGCTCAGGCAGCCTTGGGGAAGCGGGCCTGTTGGTGGGTGGGGCTGTCTCTGCCCAGGTAGTTGCTTGGCCTGGGCAACCCAATATGGGTACTGAGAGTCTGTTGGGTGGGGCTTGGTCCTGAGGTTTCTAAGCTAAAGGGAGGATTCCAAAATGGCACTTGCTCACATCAGTGTCCTCATATGAGCGCATGCTCCCCAGAATGTCTACCACCCATGTCTATTTCCCCAGAGTGAGCCCCCAGCTATTTTTTGCCTCTCTAGGAGTCTCTCAGAGATCAACAAGTGGATATGATTGTGGCTTCTTTCAAAATACTATTTCTGCTCTGGGTCCCAGAGCCTGTGAGATTTTATGTGCACCCTCTAGGAGTTTAGTTTCTATTTCCCATAGCCCTCGAGCTCTCCTGAAGGTAAGCTCTCCTGGGCTTCAGATGTCCTGGATGTTCTTCATTGTGTAGGACCTCCATGCTATGGAGCCCAGTGTGGGGCTCAGACCACTCCCTTCTTGGGGAGAACCTCTACACTTATAATTATCCTGCAATTTGTGGGCCTTGACTAGACCATGTCTCTGCTCCTCCTGCCCTCTTGTTATGGTTCTCTCTTTATATCTTCAGTGGTAGAAGATCTTTTCTGAAACTCTCTTCGTTTTTATCATCAACAGTTGCTCTATAAATAGTTGTAATTTTTGTGTGCCTGTGAGAGGAGGTGAGCTCAGGTCTTTCTACTCCACCACCTCGGCCACTCCTCTGTGACTGAAAAAGTGAAAAGTCAAAATCACTCAGTTGTGTCCAACTCTTTGTGACTCCATGGACTGTATAGTCCTGAATTCTCCAGGCCATTTTGAACTCATAGAGTGTAAGTTTTACCACTTTGTTCTTTTTTAAGATTTTTTTTTTATTTTAGACCCTTTGCATTTTTATATAAATTTTAAGATTACTTTGCCATTTTGTTCAACAAAACCTCCTGGGATTTTGCTTAGGACTATATATAGAGACATGGTCTAGTCAAGGCCCATATCCATGGGTTGGTGACCCACAAATAGCAGGATATTTATAAGTGTAGAGGTTCTCCCCAGTGTATAGGTCAATTTCAAGAGAAGAGACCCTTTAACATTTTTTAGGTGTATGATTCAGGAAAACTGGATACTCCTCCATTTATTTGGATCTTACATATCTTCCACTGGGTTTATTCTAAGGTGTTTGATATTTTGTTTGTTGTTAAAATTTTGATTTTATATTTTAATGTTATATTACCAGAATATGCAGTACAATTAATCCATGTATATTGGTATGTATTGTGATATTTATGTTTTGTCAGTGAATCTCTCTTTTAATCATTATATGTCCTTATTTTTCCTCTTGTAATTTTCCTTGTTCTGAAGTCTAATTTTTCTGATATAATATGGCCATGTCCCTCTCTTGTATATTTTGGTATGCATGTATCTTTTTCAACCCTTCTACTTTCAACCTGTGTCTCTATGTTTAATATATGTTTCTTGAAAACAGCATATTGTTAGAGCTTGCTTTTCTGTTCAGTCTGACAGTGTCTGCATTTTACATGTAGTACTAATCTATTTACACCTAAAGTAAGTACCAATATTGTTAAATTTTAATTTTGGCTTCTTGGTATTTATTTACTATATGGCTGTATCACTTTACTAGGGCTGCCATAATGAAGTACTGCAAGCTGGGTAAGTAATAGTCTAGAGGCTGAAGATCTGAGATCAGGGTGTTTGCAGGGTTGGTTCCTTTTGAGGGCAGTGAAGGAAGGATCCATTCCAGGTCTCTTTCCTTGGCTTGTGGAGGGCCATCTTGTTTCTTTGTTTTCACGTGTCTTCTCTCTGTGCCTGCTGCTGCTGCTGCTGCTAAGTCGCTTCAGTCGTGTCCGACTCTGTGCGACCCCATGGACTGCAGCCTATCAGGCTTCTCCGTCCATGGGATTCTCCAGGCAAGAACACTGGAGCAGGTTGCCATTTCCTTCTCCAGTGCATGAAAGTGGAAAGTGAAAGTGAAGTCGCTCAGTCGTGTCTGACTCTTAGCGACCCCATGGACTGCAGCCTACCAGGCTCCTCCATCCATGGGATTTTCCAGGCAACAGTACTGGAGTGGGGTGCCATTGCCTTCTCCCTCTCTGTGCCTATCTGCATCCAAATGTCCCCTTCTTGTATGGATATCAGTCATATCAGTTTAGTTCTCACTTTTAACTTGATTACCTCTGTAAAAGCATTAACTTAGAGACTTCCCTGGGAGTCCAGTGGTTAAGACTTTGCTTCCCAATGCAGGGGGTGCAGGTTTGATCCCTGATTGGGGAACTCAGATTCCACATGCTTCAGGGCCAAAAACCAAAACATAAAACAGAAGCAATATCGTAACAATTTCAATAAAGACTTTAAAAATGGTCCACGTTAAAAAAAAAAAAAAAAGGACCCTAGTTCCAGATGAAGTCATAATCTGAGGTACTGGTGCTTAGGACTTCAACATATGGATTTTGCAAGGAGACACAATTCAACCCATAACGATGTCTCAAAGGTTCTTAGTTCCTGTGTTCCTCCTTTCCTGTCTTCTTTTGGATAAATCAGGTATATATTTAGTATTTCATTTAATACTTTTTATTGACTTCCTAGTTATACCTCTTTGTGTTATTTTTTAGTTGGTTGCTCTCAAGATTACTATCTGCAACTTTTAACTTTTAAAAACTACTTTAAAATATTATATACTTATCAACATTCTGAGAATGTTACCACATTTATCATTTACCCCAAGTTGACCTTTGTGCTCCTTTGTTATTTTACTTTTGCATCTGTTATAAACACTCCAGCACATTGATATTAATTTTACCCTCAATAGTCAATTATCTTTTTAAAGTTATGTGAAAATGAGATAACATTAATTGTCATTAAGGAATTATGTATTAAAACATAATTAAAAGATATATAGTATTTGAAAGAAATATAAAAATGCATAAACATTTGTTTCTACATACATGGTTGCCATTATTAAAAGTAAATACAAATATGACATTGTATCATTCAGCAGCTTGTATGTACTATTCTATTGACTCTGGCATCATTAAAGCAACAGTTTCTAACCTTAGCTGTTACAGCCAGCAAGATGAATGCTTAGGGTAAAGGGAAAGTCCCTGTAAAGGAAAGAAATCAGTCTTCTATGTAATACTGGGGGGCTTAAAAATATTACTCCCTGCTCATAGGCATATTGCATTTTTTCTCTACAGTGGTACCAGGAAGCTCTTTGTTAAGGCTCAGCGGGGCTTTTGCACACTAGTAGAAAGATAGATCTTCTGAATTTTACTATCAAGGAGTCTGTATAAGAAATAAACAATGGATCTCTATACCTCCTGTCACTCACCTTTTGCAAGGAAAATGGAATTGGGCAGAGGTGAAGAGAGAATGAGGATTTCTGAAAACAAGAATGGTCAGGTTTACAGGAGGGACTGGTGAAAACATTGGGACTTGTAGAGGCTGAGAGATCTTTTTGGTAATTGTAGAGCTTCTAGTGAGCATGGGATGGTTCTGATGGTCCTCTCTGTCCTCCATTCTTTCCATCACACAGCCTTATGGTTTTGATGGCAGAAATGAGAATGAAGACATGATGTCTGAAGTGTGGGTATCTGGGCATTAGCAAGGGCAGTGTTTTGCATACTTGTTATCTCTCTTTGCTTCACATACTCCTGGCTGTCACCCTGGTAGTGCTGGCTCATATTCTGAACTGAGATTCTCATTTGAGGAGACCCTAAGGGCTCTAATATCAGGCAAGGTTCTACTGCTTGAATGAAAAGAGAGTCACTAAATTTAAAATGAGAATGAGTAGTGGTATGTGCTTCATCTAAATTATTTCATAAGCCCAGTGCTTTAAAATTTGCCACATGTAAATGTAATTGAAACCTTATTAGAACATGCCATTGTGTAGTAATCATTATGATCTGATATATTTGACAGGTATTCTCAAGTTACTTTTTTCAAATATCATGTGGAATTGCAAATATCCATAGTGACTTACGCCTAGAAAATATTGGTAGATATTTGTTTTACACAAACGGTTGATACTTGGAGTGAACATTCCCAGGCAATAAATTGAAATAAATTGAATGATCTCAGAGCTTGCTTGGCTGTCATCACCAAGTTATGAATATTTTGGTTGTAAATAAGAAAGAAAAAAAAAAAAAACCACTGAAACCAAACTAAGCAAAATATGGGAGTGAGGAGGGCAGTTCTTGGATCACAGATCTGAATGATACAGAAATGGTTCAGGCAGTGCTTGATCCAGTAGCATATACATTGTAACCAGAGCCCAGTTTTTCTATTTTGCTCCATCTCTTGTATCGTTGGCTTCATCTTCAGGCTCCATGCATTGCCCAGCCCCCGCCACATTGCCAGCTCTCTTTTTCACAACTGACTGCTTTTAGCTGCAAGCTGCTGACCAGCTGCATTGTGCAAGAGAAGAGGATGTGTCCCCTCTGATTGTTCCCGCATGGACCCTTAGGTATCCAGTCTCTTATTGGGCCACATTTGCTCATGAGTCTCTCTTGAATCAATCATGGTGGGCAGGGGAAGAGGAGATTGTGACTGGCTTAATTCCATCAGGACCTGGCCATGGAACATGGTGTGAGTCAGCACTACCTGAATCGCACAGCGTCAGAGGAAGGGAGAGAGGCGTGGCTCACCACTGTGGTCTGGGGACTCTGGCCTGGCACCTGTGTTAGGCTGTCACTTGCTATCTTTCTATCACTGTCTGGAGGAGGTTACCTAAGAAGCTTCATATTGTACCACATTCAGTCCTTTCCTTGTGTTATAAACCCCAGGCTCTGGGATTTTCCTTATCACATAACTGACGCCTCCTTTTAGGGCATGTAGGGGTACAATCGGAGAAGGCAATGGCACCCCACTCCAGTACTCTTGCTTGGAAAATCCCATGGATGGAGGAGCCTCGTAGGCTGCAGTCCATGGGGTCGCTAAGAGTCAGACACGACTGAGTGACTTCACTTTCACTTTTCACTTTCATGCACTGGAAAACGAAATGGCAACCTGCTCCAGTGTCCTTGCCTGGAGAATCCCAGGGATGGGGGAGCCTGGTGGGCTGCCGTCTATGGGGTCGCACAGAGTCGGACACTACTGAAGCGACTTAGCAGCAGCAGCAGCAGCAGCAGGGGTACATTTTGTCCTTAGCAGGGGCCTCCTACTTTTGTCAAGTATAAAAGTACCTCTGATTCAAAGATCTCTAGCTACAAAATTAAACAGTCTGTGTTTCACTTCAAAATGTGTACTTAGCTCTTTGTCAGTCTAGTACTCTAACAAGAAGTGTACCTGTCTACAAGCTGCAGAATTGCTTTGACTACCATCATCATCATCATTTTCACTGTAGACAACGTACTAGGCACATTGCATATTCTATTTTGCTCCAGTCTTGGGAGACACTGCTTTTTAATCATATACACATTTCGAGGACCAGTTTCAGGTATTTTTCCTCCAGGAAAACTTCTATAATCACCCTTACCCTTAGGAACATCTTCCTTGGGTAATCTTTTTTGTGTGAATTATTTATAATGCTCTGCTTTAATCCATCTTCCCAACTGGATTGTTAGCTGCTCCAGGGAAGTGGTCTTAGCTCATGCTCCCTGTATCCTCAGAGCCTAATGCAGTGGTCTTGAACATCAGGGGCTCAGTAATTATTGATTATTACTCAAGATCATGGAACTCTCATTCCTTAGAGAAAATCAGGAAACCTTTGTGCCACATGAAGAAACTATTTATTTAGGCCATATCCCAGGACAGTCCCCTTCATCTGAGCACTTGCAGGCTTATCCTGTAAAACTACATTTTTCTGAACATTTCTCACACTTAGGAGACTGAAGACCTAAGACCAGAAATGTTTCTCTTAGCAATTCTATTTTCAGCACCATTCCTGGTAATGGCACTGGGATAAGCATTTGTAATGTCTGACCTTTGTGAAAGTTAGAGCAGGTTGGCATAAAGCAGAAGACTCACAGAACTTGGAGACTCATCGATCTGGGTTTAAATTCTAGATCTTTTCACTTACTCCATGTATTACCTGATGAGAATTACTTACTATTTCTAAGCATTAGCATTTTCCCCTGTAGGAAATATAATTCCTACATCACAAAGTTAGGAAGTATTCCTGTCTGCATCCCATCTGGAAATACTGCTTCAATTCTGGAACTCAGCTGGAACTCAACTGGAAATACAGTTGAATTCTGACAGTAACCACCGGAAGTTAGTACCTGACTCCACAAGTTTAGGACATGATCCACAACAAGACTTCCCTTAAGATACTAGCTGCTTGGATCCCCAGGTCACCTACACCTCAGACCAATAGGGTATAAGTCTGTGAGGTTCCTGCTGTGCCCCTCATGTTTGAGAATTTGTTCAGATCATTCAAAGAACTCAGGGGAACAGTGCTTATACTAATATTTTGTTATAAAAGATACCCACAGGGTGAGGCCTGGGAGGTAACTCAGATCTTCTGTGCCCTCTCCCCATGGAATCAGTGTGTGTCACCCTCCTGGCACACTGATGTGTTCACCAGTCATCAAACTCCACTGTGCTTTGGTGTCCAGAGATTTTATTGCAGTTCCATTATATAGGCATGATTCATTAGATAAATGGTCATGTGATTGAACTCAGTCTCTAGCTCCCTCTTCTCTCCAGAGGTTGGGCTAGTTCAAATCCCAACTCTCTAATGACATGGTAAGTTGTTTTGATGACCAACCCAACTAGCACAACTGAAGCTATCTAAAGGCTTCACCACAGAGGTACCTTATTAACATAACAAAGATACTCCTGTTGCTCAGGGAATATCAAGGGTTTTAGAAGTTCTCTACCAGGAAATAGGACAAAGACCAAGCAAGCTGTTATACTTGAGTTTGTGAGCTAATGAATGAAACCATATATTTATGGTAAGAAAAACTGAACATGAAACTAGTTAAAGTATTGAGTTTAAAGGCTGTGTTTTATGATTATACCTGTTGTCCTTTCCTCCCTTTTCTTTATTTTTGAGAACTACAAAGATTCCAGCCATGCAAAGACACAGGAAATCTAGTGGGTTGAATAATAATGGCTTTACTCAACATGAAAAGTAATCTGTTGTAACTTATGTTTGGATTTAATTCATGAAGTATAGGACAACTTCTGAGTAAAGAAGCTATTAAGGCCACTCTCTTTTTTTGTTTGTTTTCATTTATTCTAGGGGATTTGTTTTATTTCGTTGTTTCAAAACTTTTTTATTGGGATATAACTAATTAACAAATAACATTGTGATAGTTTCAGGTGAAAAGTGAAGGGACTCAGCTATACATATGCATGTAGACATTCTCCTCCAACTTCCTTCCCATCCAGGCTGCCACCTGACATTGAGCAGACCCTGTGATATACAGTAGATCCTTGTTGGTTATCCACTTTAAATATAGCAGTGCGTACATGTACATCCCCAATTTCCTAACTATCCCTTCTTCCATCCTTCCCCCCACCCCCGGCAACCATAAGTTCGTTCTCTAAGTCTGCAAGTCTCTTTCTGTTTTGTAAGTAAGTTTGTTTGTATCATTTCTTTTTAGATTCCACATTTAAAGGATGTCATATGATATTTCTCCTTCTCTGTCTGACTTACTTCACTCAGTATGACAATCTCTTGGTTCATCTATGTTGCTGCAAATGGCACTATTTCATTCTTTTTAATGGTATTTTAGCCATTCTTCATAAATGTTACCATAACAAGAACATAGAGAAAGCTGAGTGACCTGCTTAGAATAATGTCAGGAGGAAGAATGACAATGGAAACAGCCTCAGATATCATCAAGTTATAGACATGATGAGCACACATGCTGAAGACTTAGGCGTGACAGAGTAAAATGCTGTAATTTTCACATTCTATAATGCAACTTTGGATCTCTGTCCCTGGATGAATTCTTTTGAGATTCCACTAGGTTTTCATATCACAACTAGCCTTGAAATAGGCAAAAAAAAAAAAAAAACTTTAATAAAGTCTTTGTGTGGGACCACTGTGGTGAAACCATTGACAGCCGCACATCCATTTTCCAGCCATGGAATACTAGAAGAGGTCAGAATGAGTGATGTAGAAAAATGTTTATATTATCATACTCAGTGGAAAGAAAAGTTGCAAAATTGAGCATGAATATGATCCTGTTCTTATCCTCATGCACACATGCAGATGGGCACAAAAATGCTGGGAAACATGTCAGGATATTAATAGTTAGAAATTTCTGAATCATGGCATTACCATTCAATTTCATTCTCTTCTTTATTCTCTTCAAAGTGTTTACATTACTTATACCTTCATTTTATCATAAGCACATGGCATGCTTGTGTATGCATTTCTCTGTAATTATTTTCACTTTATTCCCTATGTGCCTAAATGATAATCTTAGTTCCCCAAGTGGAATTTATCTCCTGGAATAGGCATAATGCCACCTATTTTAGGCACACAGTTACCTTTATGTCATGTGCTCACTGTTCATCAGTTTCTAGGTGGACACATCTGCTACCCAAATCTGTTTTCTCTGAACAGTCGAAAAAGAATCCTAGAGACCAAAAATTTAGGATGAATGTGTAAGGTCAGCAGAAATATTAGTGGCTTAGTTTTATCTTAAAACGCTATACACCATCTTATCTAACCTCTTTCTCCATAAGGCCCATATGATTATAGAGGGCCATCCATCCATAAAAATTCTCTGCTAACTTTGAACTTGGCACATCACATTCCTTAAAGTAAGGCTGATGATTCCACCAAAGTCCCTTTAATAGGTGCTAGTTCATTTTCAGAAGTAGAAGCCTGGGAGGAAAATAGCAGATGAGGTCTTCATTTCATGGAACAAACTCTTTCCATGCAGAGAAAAATCTTTTCAGCAAATATGTAATTTAAGGGCATTTTCCCTGATCCCATAATGTGTCTTTGGCAACAGGGGCTGGCTATTGAAATAACCATGTTTGATCCTAAAGACACTTCATTTTTTACTTTGCTGCATAATTCATCCATTTATTCATTCATTCACAAACTTATTGTTACAAACAAAATTCAAAATAATCTGCAGACACCTTCACTATAACCCCATGCTATGCACTGAGGGAATGTAGAGGGCAGAGTATTAGGTCTGACATATTTCTGTTGAAAATCATCACCCAATAGACACCATGCTTCTTATCAATAATGCATATTACCTGGATTTCAGATTTTTTTCCAACCCTCATAGTCCTCAGCTTAAAATAACTGAATCACCCCCCTCTTTTTTTTTTTTTTTGCAATATACCAAATTTTAGGCCTTCTCCAAGCCTTCTCCCCTGCTATTGCCATGAATTAAATACTGACAGTGGAAATCTTATGATACAGAACCAATGAAAGAATTCAGAAAAGTTAGAGAGACTTTAAGAGGCCCAAAGGTAAAATACACATATTAGGTGAAGAAACAAATTTCCTAGAGGTGTTGTTTAGAAATATGCTTTCTTGGTGAGCTCCAGAAGCTTTTTCTCCCTTTGTGATATTAAAAAAAGAATAGGCTCTGGCAGAAGATCTTGCATCATTTTTCCTGCCAAGGTGAGTTCTAAGATAGGCGTTTTCTAGTAAATGTCCTTGTTTACAATAATTGCTTTCCTGGCATTGTGATATAATGCTGCTGTTTCCTTTAATCTAAGTCATACATGTTTCAGTATCTGTGACCATTCAAGCTTTTGTAACAAGAGACACAAAAAGAAATTACTTTGGCTGGTTTCCTGAGATGTTAGGATAGATGCTATCATTTACAGCCATAGTTGAGGAGAAATCTCTTTAAAGCACAAGGGAATCTGTCCCTGAGACTTTATCTGTTTTATTATAATATGATGGAATATGAACAATATCACATATTTTGTGTCCATCCATTGATTGACTAGGTCTT
>NW_011494775.1:2383651-2400909 GCF_000754665.1 Bison bison bison | reverse complement strand
ACTAGGTCTTTAGTCTTAAGTGATTGTGACCAATACAAATAATCAATGACTTACTGACAAGATGAAAAGGGATTGCCATAGATCATCTTATAAAAAACCCTAAATGAAATCTGAAACTAGAAAAAGAAATTTAAGCAAAATAGATTCCTCATGGTGCTCATGGGCCCATCAGTCACATCTTTGTGTCTCTACTAAGAGGTACATCTTTCTCTCCAAGATGGGCAACTGGCTCATTTCCCAAGGCCTTGGCTTCACCAAGCCTACTTCATCCCCATGCATGGCCTCAGGGATTTCCCTTTCTTGCAAATATAATTTGTCTAGGAATTGATTTAGTGTTTAATTTGAGATTTACTCTACTGTTACGCTGTGTGCATAAACAACTTGGTGATTTTCTTTAAAGTTAAATAAGTCAAAGTCATTTCAACAAACAGATCTTAGGACTGATGTTGGATCAGCATTTATTTAAACTTAGCACAATCACAGAGAAATATTTCTTTTATTTCTAAAAGTTTATTAAGGCCTTAGTTTATACTAGGTGGTGTTGTAGGCCCTGGGATTTTGGTGGTAAAAGGACAGATAAACTCCCTTCTCTCATGGTAGGTATGTTGTGGGGGGAGCCCACAACAGTGAATGAATTAACACAAATAAAGAGAGACAGAAGGAGGTAGAAGAAGGGAGAGAGAGAAAGAGGAGGGAGAAAGAGAAGGAGAGAGGGAGAAAAGGAAGAAGGCAAAGACTACAAAGAAAGGAAATTACAAAGAAAGGGGAGAAGGGGGAAAGGAGAGATGTTAGGAGCAATAAGAATTCTGAAACAAGCAAGAGATAGAGTATGTGTGTGTAAACCACAGCCTTTACAAGTATCACAGCTCTAGTTCAATGGAATGTACAAATTAGAGCCATGTGATTGTAAAGGTCAGGAACCTCTAACAACCCAGCATTATTTCATTGATGGGCTATGGCCATGTGGGTCTTTGCAGTGTTCCTGAAAGAATGTGATGTGAAAACAACCACTCCCCACTCTCACAACAGAAAAGAGTACTACTGTGTTTCAATTATACCCCCTTTTTGAAGACTCATAACCAATATTACCATATGAAAGATTCTGGAAATTTACCCTGGTCTTCTGCATTGCAGGCAGGTTCTTTACTGACTGAGCCACCAGGGAAACCCCAAATACTGGAGTGGGTAGCCTATCCCTTCTCCAGGGGATCGTCCCAACCCAGGAATCGAACTGGGGTCTCCTGCATTGCAGGCAGATTCTTTCCCAGCTGAGCCACCAGGGAAGTCCTAGTCTATTAAACTGATTTTGACAATGGAAACTTTTTTTCCTGTTCTACTTATTAACTTCCACCTTACCCATGTTCTAATGGTTGTCACATGAGTAGGATGGCTAGTGGAAGAGGCATCTGTAAGCAGAAAGCACTATCACTTGGACACTCAGCCTTACTCGAGAGTAGTCAAAAGATAGTAAAAAGATGATACCTACATGCTAAGGATTTATAGTGTGAGTATGGGCCAGCTCAGTTCATTAACACCTGTTCTGTGCCAGTCCTGGGAATCAAGGTATGAGTAAGGCATCGTCTGCCTTCAAGAAGACCCAGGAAGGTATGGTACAATAGAATAGGTATTTACATGTAAATTAAAATTTAAATCAGTATTACTTGCTCCAGTAGAGAGAAAGACACAAGATACCAGGGAAGCACAGAGATTACCTGGTTAAGGAGTTACAAGGGATATCATGGAAGACTTCCTAGAGGAGGTGACAGGAATTACATATGTAACATCACTGGAGAATAATCCATGCTGTACAGCTATCATATGGGCGATGCTCTCAGTTCCCAACCCTAAATCTACAGACATTTTTCTGCTTGCTCTCTCTCTTTCTTCCTTCTCTCCATTTTCCCTTTTCTCTGGGACTGCATGTGGACTATAGATTCTTCTTTCTCCTTTCAGTCTTTTTCTTGAAACCACCAGCATCTAAACATGCTCTGCTGCTGCTAAGTCGCTTCAGTCGTGTCTGACTGTGCAACCCCATAGACGGCAGCCCACCAGGCTTCTCCGTCCCTGGGATTCTCCAGGCAAGAACACTGGAGTGGGTTGCCATTTCCTTCTCCAATGCATGAAAGTGAAAAGTGAAAGTGAAATCGCTTAGTCGTGTCCGACTCTTAGTGACCAATGGACTGCAGCCTACCAGGCTCCTCGGTCCATGGGATTTGCCAGGCAAGAGTACTGGAGTGGGGTGCCATTGCCTTCTCCGTCTAACCATGCTCAAATCCCTGTTATTAAAAACAAAACAAGTGAAATCAATCCTCTACTTAAAAATTCCTTTCCTGATACTATGTCTCCCTCCACTTCCCTTCCCTTTACAGCCTGTCCTTCTGCAAGAGTTACCTTTACTCATGTCTCCACTTCCTCACCACTTACTGCTCACCAAGTCCAAAATGCCTTATGATCAAGCCAGTGTTTGCTAAGGTGACCAGTAACCACCATGTTTCTAAATCCAATGACCATCTTTCAGCTCTCCATTATTTAACATCTCTGGAGTATTTCTTCATATTAACTGATCACTCCCTACCTTCTTGAAATACACGCTGTCTTTGGCTTCTGTGACATGATACCTTCCTGATGTTCCTCTTACATCTCTGTTCAATCCCTATTTAGGTCACTAAATATTAGAGTTAGTTGAGACTTAGTCATAGGACCCCTGTACTTTGCACTCTGTATTTTTAACTCTATTTTCTGCCTTGGTTTCATTGATTACCATAGATTCAGTTATTACTTACACATGATGAACCATTGATATAAATCTTCAGCTCAGCTTCCAGAACATAGATCTGTCTATCTGGCATGTACACTTGAATGCTTTCCAGGTACCTTGATCTTAGCATATCTACAATGTCAAGTTTAGTCCTTTTTCATCCTCTGTCTCAGTGAATAGCATCCCCATATGTCCAGTTCCATAAGCCTCAATCACAGGAGCCAAACTTGACCTCCTCTTTCATCTCTGCATATCCAATCTGTCAACAAGCTCTCCCAACTTCCAAATCTGTACATATCTCTTTCCACTGTCACAATCTTAGTCAAAGTAGCCACCATTTTTCATTTGTGTTTACTGTATGGTTAGCCAAGTATTTTTTAAATGCAAACTGACCAGACCTCCTGCCTACTCTTAGCTGGAAGACCAAAATCTTTAGAATGGTCTACAAGGCCCTTCTTGTGTTTATTCTTGCATTGCTTGACTCATTGCTTTAAGAACATGTTTTGAATACACACACTGTTCAAAGTACCATGGAAACACGCATGTTAAGTCACTGAGTTGTGTCTGACTCTTGGCGACCCTGTGGACTGTAGCCCTCCAGGCTCCTCTGTCCATGGGATTCTCCAGGTAAGACAACTGGAGTGGGTTGCCATGCCCTCTTCCAGAGGATCTTCCTGACCCAGGGATTGAACCTGCATCTCTTACGTCTCCTGCGTCAGCAGATGGGCTCTTTCCCACTAGCGCCACTTGGGAGGCCCACGCACTTCTCAAAGCACCAAGGAAACAGTGGTGAACAAAACAAATAAAGCTCCTGTCCTCATCATGGAGCCATGAATATATATTCTAGTGGGGGAGATTAACAATTAAAAAGTATAAGAAATAGAGACTTATTTTCAGGGGTGATAAGGACTATGAAGAAATATTAAGTAGTGCAGGGATTAGAGTAACCAGCTAGGAGCGATTTTAGAAAGGTGGTAAAAGAAGCCTCTTTAAAGAGAGGATTCCCACACAGAACACTAAAGGAGGTGAGCGCACACTTGAGGTTCTGGCTTTCTGCTCTCTCTTGTTGGTGCTGTAGACCGGCTCATAGTGTTTATATTTCCCAAAGCCTCAGGCTACTCCAAGGCCTTTACACAGACTCCCAGTGCATCCTCTTTACCTCTTCGTGTTCCCCTGCTCCTTCTACTCCATCTCCTCCTGCAGTACTCTCCTCTCCTCCCCGCATTTCTTCTGGAAGAATCTTTTTGGCCCCCTGCGTGCTGCTGCTGCTGCCAAGTCACTTCAGTCGTGTTCGACTCTGTGCGACCCCATAGACGGCAGCCCACCAGGCTCTGCCGTCCCTGGGATTCTCCAGGCAAGAACACTGGAGTGGGTTGCCATTGCCTTCTCCAATGCATGAAAGTGAAAAGTGAAAGTGAAGTCACTCAGTCGTGTCCAACTCTTAGCAACACTATGGACTGTAGCCCACCAGGCTCCTTGGTCCATGGGATTTGCCAGGCAAGAGTACTGGAGTGGGGTACCTAGACTAAATCAAACTCTGTGTTCATGTATTCTTGCTGATTATGCCCTTATCTTCATGTTGTCAATTGAGTTTTGTATTGTATGTGGGTGGATTTACACATTCAGTGGAATATTTACTGTTCCTTATGTTTTAATTAACACTAAATTACAGAAATTTAAATTTTTTAAAGTTAGCTGTAAGTTTTAATCTCAAGAGTGAATCACTTTTTAAATTTATAAATCTTTAGTCATGAAATAATAAATGTTTAATTTGTTATATAATTAATATACTTTGATTAATAGTGATGTTAGTTGTAAATTTAACATATTCTATTTTCCATAACATTTAATCTAACTTACTTAATTAATCATATCTTCTTAGATGTTTCAAATTGCAATCATACATGTAATGGATCTGATTCTCTCAGGGCACAGTTTTAGGCAGAACTAAACTCAACCATAATTTTCTTAGACACTTGAACTCTGCTTTCGAAGCTAATAAATGTCAACTTTTGGATGTAAGGGATCCAATTATCAATTAAACAGTTTACAAATACAATCATATTATCCTATATATTTCAAGTTAAAATCACAAGTTACCAGTTAACCATTTAAAATCAAAGTAACAAACCCCATGGGTCAGTCAACTTACCTACTTCATACAATGTAAATTGCTATTTATCCCTTAGTTTGCCCAGGGTGTGTCAAGAATTGATGCCCTCAACTGTGAGGCAAGAATGTGAGACTTGAGTTGGCCAGAATCTGTGGCCTGATTGCATTCTGCAAAGAACAGCCACAGATAGGGTTCCAAATCCCTCCAGTTAGCATAGCAACCCCAATATTCTTTTAAAATATGATTTGTCTCATGTCATGGGAAAGGTTGGGAAGCATTGCCACAGAGAACAAATACACACACATGTTCTTATGATTGCAAAACCTGTCAAAACCAGATACTGAAGTGTTAATACTTATGGGTGTGTTTTACATACTTCACCAGCTCTTGACTTATTTCCAGACCTCTCAGAATGCTAAGACGCTTACCCAAATAAAGACAGACGATTTGCCATCTCTGGTCAACTGAGGTCACTGGGCTAGGACACAGGATATTGATGGATTTGGCTACATGTCCAGAATAATTCTCCCTGAGCCTCAGATTTAGAAGCTGAGCCCTATTTTGTAGTCAGACTCTGTGTCCTTAGTTCTTAGTAAACTGCACCCTCTTTCACAGTTGTGCTGGCTGATTTGAGTCGGTTCTATTGGACCATGTGGACTGGAATTAACTCCTTTCCTATCATGTGGAAGATGACTACATTCATATTTTAGCTTCTCTCTTGCCACCATCACTCATATATATATATATATGTAGCATGATCACAGTTGCAAATTTACGTATGAGTCCTTACTTACTTGATTATCTTTGTCTCCTCTCCTGGACTGTGAAGGAATTCACAGTTAGAGACCTTGACTGTGTCTGCTTTTTGTTCAACATCTTACCTCTACTCTGTGGGACAGGACACCTATATAATCAATTTACCAATGAGCAAATGAAGAATAAATAAAGCATTGTCCAGAGATGTGTGGCCACTAGAATATAAGAGAACTGCTTACAATGTACTCTCAGCCTGTTATGTTTCAGTGGTTGTCAGATCGAGAACAATCTTCCTTATAACTTGCAAGAGTCATCATATAGGTAATACATAGATGTACATCAAGGGATATGACCCCTGAACAAACAACCTGGCCATAAGAAATATCTAATTGCCTTCTGAGAAATGAGCAAAAGACCAAAACATAATAGACCGGAGTAGATGTACACAAAGTCAAAGATAGAAAGTATTCTAGGCCAGTGAGGTTAGTTTGATTTTTTTCAACAAGAGGATGTTACTCAGTGGGATACTCACCAAGGGAGACACTGAAATTAGCCTTCTGAGTGATGTCCAGAGGTAACGGTATCCAGAACTGGTCTGGACTTTGAGGAAACTATATGTCTACTGTGGAAATAGTATCCATCTTCAAACAACCCAGCAGAGCAAAAGGTCTGTGGTTAACAAGCCAAGATAACTAGGACTTGGACACTCTACCCTGCCTCCCTCTCCTTACCAGCCTTCTCCTATGTTCATCTGCCACTTTTAAGATGAACCACTCCAGCCCCTCTTAGTGAGAGAGGCCTGTTCCCCAGGCTCCCGTAGCATCATATACTTTGCCATAGCATCATATCACATTATGCAAGTTCCACATCATTTCATACTCACTTCTCCACCTGTTTATGTCCTTTCTTAGACCGTGGATTATACAATGGGAGAAGTGAAGTATGATTTGCTTTATCATTCACAGTGCCTTGCACAGAGCCAGACTCATAGCAGCTGTTCAGTAAGCATTTACTGAATGAATACGTTGTTCTGATCCCCTGTTTAGGAGACACTTTCTGGTTATTATTGGCCTTCACATGTCAAGAGGGTGTGTAGGGAGAGGAGTGTGAGTCATAGGAAGAACATGTGTAATCATCTTAGAATTTCTCATTTCCCTGCAGGTTGGTACGTTGGTGTTCTAACATATACGTTGTTTTTTCTGAGCACTTAGAGAGAAGTCTAGTTTGGCCAGGTTCTTTCTACCATTTCTTAAGCAGCCTCCCTCACACAAATCCTCTCTCCATCTGCATCCTTCTGATCCCAGGTTTTGCTTTTGAAACATTCATACATGGGAGGAGAAAATAATTCAAGACTCAACCTGAAGGCAATTCGGCACTTAAAAAAAATGAGCAAGTAAATGATAAAAAGCGGCTTGCACAAAGGCTGCATTCATCAGCGGTGCCCTGATGTTAGATTTTTATTCAATTTAGTGGCTGTGTAGCTGTTTAGCTATTGAATGTTATGATCTAAATTTATGCTACCTTGAGTCTGAAAAGAATTTAACCTATGATGAAAAACAGCTTGTCTTACTGGTTTCATCCCAGGAAAGGGATGAAATATCGATGAAATATCATGCAGGGTTTTACTGTCTTCTCTTTTTCCAGAAGCCATGGGGTTTAGTGAAGGTGAAGCTTGAAGCAGAGGTGGGGGGAATATGGATGGTGCTCTCACTGCTGCCTTGGGAAGGTGGTGTCCGAGGGAGGGAGCATTTTCTGTGCCAGGCCAAGGTCTTGTCTCTTCATAGTATTGTTCTGATCTTAGCTTCCATGTGTATCAGCTGACCAAAAGGAATGGATAAGTAGCAGATCTTTGGAAGCCATTTGAAACCCTTGGTGCCATCTTTGTTTCAGGAGCGGACCTTGGCTTTACGATTACTTTAACTTGTAATTATGATTAAAAAAAATATTTATGTATGTATGTATTTTTGACTGCATTGTGTCTTCATTGCTGGGCGCAGTCTTTCTCTAGTGGCACCAAGTGGGGGCTACTCTTAGTTGTGCTGCACAGGCTTCTCACTGTGGTGTGTTCTCTTATTGCAGAGCACGGGCTCTGGGAGCAGGGGCTTCAGTAGTTGCAGTTCGTGGGCTCCAGAGCACAGGCTCATGAGTTGTGGCACACTGGCTCAGTTGCCCCATGGCATGCAGGTTCTTCCTGGGCCAAGGATCAAACCAGTGTGGCTTGCATCGCAAGGTGGTTTCTTAACCCCTGGACCACCAAGAAAGCCCCTGTAATTACAGTTTGAATGATTGCTACTTTTATGGCATGTTTTCAGTATCCCAGACCCTGTGTTAAACACACACTCTGCATCTATCCTCTTTAATCCTTACAATGACCCTATAAATTTGGCACTCATGCTATCACTTTCTAAGGTTTAGAGACATGAAATGACTTGTCCAAAGTCACAGAAAAGGAACTGGCAGCACCACGACTTATACTCATGCCTGTCTGATTCAAAGTTCATATTCTTTACCACTGTGGTGGCTCCCACGGGAGCAGGTTAAACATTTCTTGGTAAGCGCTGGCAGTTCTGACTCAGTGACTGCTGCCACCAGCCTCTCCTACACTGTAGTCCATTGTGGTTTCCATAGCTCTTTGAAGCCACAGCCTCCAGATTCACCATGGATAATACAGTAGAGTGATCATTACTTATAGGACAGCCTGGCCAAAGTGAGAGTGACATGTCGTAAATGCTTTCCAGGCATTGAGACAAGAACCATTCTGGATTCAGTTCAGTTCAGTTCAATTCAGTCACTCAGTCACGTCCGACTCTTTGTGACCCCATGGACTGCAGCACCCCAGGCTTCCCTGTCCATCACCAACTCCTGGAGCTTGCTCAAACTCATGTCCATAGAGTTAGTGATGCCATCCAGCATCTCATCCTCTGTAGTCCCCTTCTCTGCCCACCTTTAATCTTTCCCAGAGTGAGGGTCTTTTCCAATAAGTTAGTTTTTTGCATCAGGTGGCCAAAGTATTACAGCTTCAGCTTCAGTATCAGTCCTTCCAATGAATATTCAGGACTGATTTCCTTTAGGATTTACTGGTTGGATCTCCTTGCAGTCCAAGGGATTCTCACGAGTTTTCTCCAAAACCACAGTTCAAAAGCATCAATTCTTTAGTGCTCAGCTTTCTTTTTTTTTTCTTCTTTTTTCTCTTTGTTTTTTTTTTTTTCTAATTTTATTTTATTTTTAAACTTTACATAATTGTATTAGTTTTGCCAAATATCAAAATGAATCCGCCACAGGTATACATGTGTTCCCCATCCCGAACCCTCCTCCCTCCTCCCTCCCCATACCATCCCTCTGGGCCGTCCCAGTGCACCAGCCCCAAGCATCCAGCATCGTGCATTGAACCTGGACTGGCAACTCATTTCCTACATGATATTTTACATGTTTCATTGCCATTCTCCCAAATCTTCCTACCCTCTCCCTCTCCCACAGAGTCCATAAGACTGTTCTATACATCAGTGTCTCTTTTGCTGTCTCGTACACCGGGTTATTGTTACCATCTTCCTAATTTCCATATATATGCGTTAGTATACTGTATTTATGTTTTTCCTTCTGGCTTACTTCACTCTGTATAATATTACTCAGCCATTAAAAAGAATATATTTGAATCAGTTCTAATGAGGTGGATGAAACTGGAGCCTATTATACAGGGTGCTCAGCTTTCTTTATGGTCCATTTCTCACATCCATACATGATTACTGGAAAAACCATGGCTTTGGCTAGACAGACTTTGTCAGCAAAATAATGTCTCTGCTTTTTTATATGCTGTCTATGTTGGTCATAGCTTTTCTTCCAAGGAGCAAGCATCTTTTAATTTCATGGCTGCAGTTACCACCTGCAGTGATTTTGGAGCCCCCAAAATAAAGTTTGGGGCTCTCTCAATGTTTCCATTGTTTTCCTATCTATTTGCCATGAAGTGATAGAACCAGATGCCATGATCTTAGTTTTCTGAATGTTGAGTTTGAAGCCAACTTTTTCACTCTCCTCTTTCACTTTCATCAAGGGGCTCTTTAGTTCTTCTTCACTTTCTGCCATAAGGGTGGTGTTATCTGCATATCTGAGGTTATTGATATTTCTCCCGGCAATCTTGATTCCAGCTTGTGCTTCTTCCAGCCAGCATTTTGCATGATGTACTCTGCATATAAGTTAAATAAGCAGGGTGATAATATACAGCCTTGATGTACTCCTTTCCCAATTTGGAACCAGTCTATTGTCCATGTCCAGTTCTAACTGTTGCTTCTTGACCTCATACAGATTTCTTAGGAGGCAGGTCAGGTGGTCTGACCTATTCCCATCTCTTTAAGAATTTTCCACAGTTTTTTGTGATCCACACAGTCAAAGGCTTTGGCATAGTCAATAAAGCAGATGTTTTTCTGGAACTGTCTTGCTTTTTCGATGATCCAATGGATGTGGGCAATTAACCTAGGGAAAAATGCAAGGTCTTTCTTTGCTTTCCAGGTTAAAGGTTTTGAAAGCTTTGAAGAACGAGAAGATCCATGTGACAGAGTATGTCATGTTCAGGGTAAAATAGAATTACTAACATTCATATAAGGTCAGATGTTTGTGTTCAGTAGAGATAAAAACAGGTAGCACTTAGTAAAATGAAACCCAATCACATGAAATCAGTATGCAAGATATCAATCTTTTATTCAACAAATATATATATTGAGTATTTAGTTTACTTTGTGGAAGGCTCTGTCCTAGATGCTGGAGATGTTTTCCTCTACTTAAGCTTATGTTATGGTGCTCATATCATAATGTAATTAAAGACAACTCTTGATGATTAAAGCATGACATGGGATCCACGTCAGCTTTTCCCCAGAGAGAGAGCCAAAGCCTCCCTCTTGATTCAAGGAGTCCTGCAGGGGGATATGTAAACAAACAAGGATGTCTTCAGGAGAATCAGATAAGGGAGCATTGGCAGGTCATGACCCTGCCCTCTGAATAAGGATTTGGGAGATGGGGAAAAGTGGTTGGTGAATTACATTTAACTTTTTATTGAGCATTATCCTGAAGTGCTTTTCATGTGTCTTGAATACTCTGAATTTGCTCTTTTTTTTTCCCTCTTGGTCTTCTAAAAATGAGCTTTGTAGATAAGGTCAACTGAAGTTCACTGCTTCTTTTTCTCAGGTCTGTGTGCCTCTAAGATATGCAGATCCTCTCTCCATATCAGTGGATTGTGTGGCCTATCCTTTCTTTTCAAACTTCTGAGAGGATTTGCCTAATATAAAATATAAGATAGCTAACATTTTACTTATGACTCGCTATGAGCTAGGACAGATATGAAACATTTTTAAAGATTCAGTGTTTGGCTGGTTTTCTTCTTATGCCCATTGCATGGACGAGGAAGACTGAGGGTTAGCAGATTTAGGTAGTTTGTCCAAGTAAGTGACTGAGGTGGGGTCATACCCAGATCCAACTTCAATGCCCTTGACCTTAAACAATTATGGTGCTCACCACTCAACACAAAAGTATGGCATGCCCGCTGTGTGCTAGTTCCTCTGGACACTGGGGATATGGAGGGCAGGAGAACAGACAGAGGTCTTGCCTGTAGATATTTCTTCAGCTATGTGGGGGGAACCATGAACAATGAAACAAACATGAAATGTACTATGAGGGAGTGAGAGTTGTATGGGCAATTCGATCCTGTATGGATAGTTACATGTGGATATGTGTTGATTACAAACGTGACTGAAAAAAAGACTAGAAAGACACATACTGTAAGGGTGATTACCTCTGGGTGGTCAGATTTTTATTTTCTTCTTCTCATGTTTTTGAACATTTTCAAATATTCCGCAAGCAGCTGTATACTTCCAATATAATCAGATGAGATCCATAAAGATTATTAAAAACAGAATTTAATCTTAGAAAATCCTGGCAAACTGCATAGAGTTTAGGCACACCCCTCTTACCCTCTTTTGTTTCAGTCCTGGAAGCAAAGTGTGTATTTCTCCCATCTGTGCCAGTGTCTGACATATTTATCCCTGCCCCCAGGGATCATGTTGGCTCCCTCTGTCCCAAGCTTCTCTAAGTTTGTGCACATCAGTCCTTCCCAAGGCTGGCCCCACACGTGAATCTCCTGGGCAGTGTTTCAAATACTGATGCCAGAGCTTCAACCCCCAGACCTGCTGAAGCTCTGTGTGTGTGTGTCTCCCAGGTGACTGTCACACATCCAGGGTTAAGAAGCCTTGGATGGTGAGCCCCCTCCCCCTGTTCCTCAGTGCTCTCACTTTTGGGGGAACAGCCAGAGCACCTCCTTCCTCTCTGTCTCACCTGGTCTGGGATGCTCAGGAAAGAGAAGGAGGAGGGAAAGACCCGAGCAGGTGGGCAGATCCTAGCCCTCCCAGCACCAGGCTGCAGCCCCCACCACCTTCCTGACCTACTTACTCAGGGCCTGCAGTGCAAGCAAGTGACTCAAGCCTGGCAGCCAGCAGGGATTGTTAACAAAAGCCGAGTACTGTACAGATGGGAGCAGAGGGCACACTCCAGCCACACTAGAATTCTCACCGTTCCGGAACACAGCGCTGGCTGTCACAGCTTCGGGCCTTTGCCTGTGCTGCCCTTTCAGACTGAAATGTCCTTTGATGCCATCTCCCTCCTCCCCTGGGGCTGACTCCTGCTCCTCCTTGAAGGCTGAGCTCTGTGAGCTCCTCCCTGACCTTCTGCTCCCCAGACAGGATGACTCCCTCCCTCTTCATCTGTGGCTCCAACCAGCAGGAATTTGTTCCCAGCGTTAAGGCAGCACTTCAAACCTTGTGTCACCTGGGGAGGTGTCTGCCTCGCTGGCTGGATGGGGAGTCCTCAAGGGCAGTGCATCCCTGTGCCTCACACAACCGACTGGTGAGTAGAAGAACCCAGTTCAGTGCCAGCCCTGTTCCTATGGCTGACTACATCCCCAACCACTAAGCCTGTGGTATTTGCCTACACAGATTAGAAATGCAGACTCCTGGAACCCACCTCAACCAGATCCTGCCTTTGACAAGATCTCCAGGTGATTCAGATACACACTAAGGTTTGAGAAGCATCAGTTGGCCCCCAAATTCTCAACTTCCTTAGCTGTATAATGGGCATAATAAGTGCTAACTTATAGGGTTGTTGTGAGGGTTGAATAAGCTGCATACTCAAGGGTATCTACTGCAGAACGGAGTGCACAGGGGACATTTTTATTGTTTCTGCTTAATAAATGTTGCCCTGGGGGCAAGCAGGAGTCTGCGGTGGACCACATTAAGAGATCTGGAGTCTGACCCAGTGAGACTTAAACGCTGGAGTGGAGCAGACTTCCCAGCCCTCCAGTGGGAAGTGGGAGGGGAAGATGGGTTCCCTGTGGCCCGTGGGTGTGAGTAGGACCCGTGGTCTCTCCTGTACCCTTTAAGGGGCCTTGATCCTTGCAAAACACAAGTGTGTGTTGAGCTTCAGTGCTCTGCCCTGCTGAGCCAGCCTCACCGCCCCCATCCCACTGTCCCCACAGTGAAGCCCACCTGGGTCTTCCTCACTTTGTGAAGTCCATTATCGGAACTGGGAAAATCCCCTGTAAGATCGCAAAGAGTTGCAGGTAATTCATACATGATCAAGCTGCAGAACAGGAAAGTATGGTTATTCGGGGTGGGCATCTTTATTATTAATTAGACTTTGATTCCTGGGCTTCCCAGGTGGTGGTAGTGGTAAAGAACCCACTGGCCAATGTAGGAGATATAAGAGACACAGGCTCAATCCCTGGGTCGGGGAGATCCCCTGGAGGAAGAAATGGCAACCCACTCCAGTATTTTGCCTGGAGAATCCATGGACAGAGGAGCCTGTGGGCTACAGTCCATAGGGTCGCAAAGAATCGGAGGCAGCTGAGGCAACTTAGCACAAAGGCACACCCTGATTCCCAATTCCTTACAGCACAAGAAATGTACCATGTCATCACTCACTTATAAGGGCTTTTTTCAATCTACTATATAATTTTGTTTTTATTTAATATTTGATGATCATGATGAGCTCTACACAGAGGTCAGTTTTGAGGAAAGTTATTAGTGTTTCATGGAAGGTAGCTGGGGAAACACTGCTCCCAAGTAGTGATGTCTTTTTGACTTGGAATTCCCAGACTCAGTTGCTGCTGGAGAGATAAGACCACATATCTGTCTAGCTCCCAGGCCACCTCCTCTCTCTGGGGCAGGGAGAGAAATGAGACATCTCTCTGCTCTCATCAGATCCTGTCAGCCAGGGCAGATAACCAAGGGAAATAATATCAGTTAAGTGACACCAGCCTCAAGTTTGAACCTTCAGACCTCACTCCCAGACAAATTAGATCAAGGTTGCTCTTCAGTCCACTCTCTGGGACACGGTAGATAAGCCCAACCTGTGAAGCCAGCAGAAGCCCCTGGGGAGACACAAATACAAACAGGCAGAAGGCATGTTTATTTTTCAGTGACATGGCCTGAGGCTGTTTCAGGCCAGGACTGAGAGCTGAAGACTCTGGGCAGCCAGCAGACAGACATTTCTGGCAGGGCTAGAAGGCAGTTCGAGGGTAGGGTTGGGCTGACATCTAATTACGCAGCAGACTCAGAACACAGAACAGATTGTAATTGTAGTTAAGGGGCAAAGCAGGAGCAGGAAGCCAGCAGGTGCAGCGCTGAAGACGTCTAAGTATAAGAATTTGCCTTCCAGGACCTTACGATCTAATAGGAAGGATTAGACTCCCAACTTCAAAGAGTTCAGATAGATGCAGCTGTGGCCAGAGTAAGTCAGCATCTACTCCAGCCTTCATTCTCAGATAGGACTCAGAGGTAGTAGAGAGTGAATGGAACTAGAAAGTGAAGTGTTGAACATGGTTTTATACAGTGTGATAGAGGGGAAATTGACACACAATTAACTATACGTACCTAAAATATACACTTTGATATGTTTTATGATCTGTATACACCTGCGAAATCCATACCACAAACAAGGTAATGAACATATCCATCACTTTTGGAGTGATGTTCCTTTGTAAACCCTTCCTTGCATCCTTCCCTGCTCTTCCAGTCCCCAGGCAGCCACTGATTAGCTGTCACTATAGAATATTTTGCATATTATAGAATTTTATGTAAATAGTATCATGCAATATGTACTCTTGTCAGACTTCTTTCACTTAGCATACTTGTTTTGAGATCACTCATGTGATTGCATGCATCCAACTTTCCTTTTTACTCCTGAGTAATGTTCAGTTGTATGCCACAATTTATTTATCCATTCACCTAATGGTGGGTATTTGAGCTGTTTTCAGATTTTTGCAGTTATTGCTTTATTTTGTTTTATTCTATATTCATTTATTTTAGCTATATTTCTGCTGCAAACACACACAAGTCTTGGTATGGACATATTTTTCATTTCCCTTTGTAAATGCTTCCGAGTATAGTGACTGCATCATATGGCACATGTGTATTTAAGTTGGCAAGAAACTGCTGGACTGTTTTCCAAAGTGGTTTTATGCATAAAATATTTGGGTTACTAACACTAAAAAAATTGTTTATGTGAAGTTTAAATTTCACAGAGTGCTCTGTATTTTATCTGGCATTTCTATCCCCAAATAAAAGCTTAAAATCAGACCATTCTCTTCCGGATCAGGAATTGGCTAATTTTTTCTGTAAAGATTCAGACAGTAATTTAGGCTTTATGACTTATATGGCTGTAGTTACTCAACTGTGCCCATTATATTTTGATGAGAGCCATAAACAGTATATAAATGAATGAGCATGGCTATGATCTACTAACATTTTATTTACAAAAACAAGAGACAGCTGCATTTGACTGACCATAGTTTGCTGACCCCTACCTTAGGTCACTGATTTCCAAGGTGTGGTTCTGTTATCAAATGCAAGTTTGTGCGCCCAATGCACAGTGAGGCCAAACAGTAGTGAAACATCAGAATCTGAAGCAAAGGAAGCTTTATTGCAGGTCCATTTGAGGAAAACAAAGGAGTGGCTCATGTGCCCGCCCCCGCCCCTGCCAAAACCCTGAACTACCTGAAGAGTTTCAGCTGGGCATCTGTAAAGGATGAGAGAGGAGTGTGGTTGGTTGCTGCAAATTTATTGGTGTTGGAATTATTTGTTATTGCAGCTATCTACATAGGTCAGGTCAGGATATTCCTGTAAATCTCTAACAGGACAAATATTCTTCCCTGTTTTGCAACTTTTTATCTCTGTATGAATGGAAAAGTGTTACACCCCTAAACACCATAGTCTTGAGAATGGGTTATCCTGTATATTTCAGGCTATAGGCAACATTCTTAACTTGAAGCAAAAACAATAGAATACAAAGGTTAAAGTAAAAGAAACAGAGCTAATATGGAGTCAGATTTGTTCTTCCCTATCACAGTTCCAAGAAAATAAAATAAATATAATAAGGATTTTATTTTCTTAGGCTCCAAAATCACTGCAGATGGTGACTGCAGCCATGAAATTAAAAGATACTTGCTCCTTGGAAGGAAAACTATGACAAACCTAGAGAGCATTTTAAAGAACAGAGACACCACTTTGCCAACAAAGGTTTTCCAGTAGTCAGGTACTGATGCAAGTTGGACCATAAAGCTGAGCACTGAAGAATTGATGCTTTTGAATTGTGGTTCTGGAGAAGACTCTTGAGAGCCCCTTGGATTGTAAGGAGATCAAACCAGTCAATTCTAAAGGAAATCAATCCTGAATATTCATTGGAAGGACTGTTGCTGAAGCTGAAGCTCCAATACTTTGATGACCTGATTCAAAGAGCTGACTCATTGGAAAACATTCTGATGCTGGGAAAGATTGAAGGCAAGAGGAGAAATGGGCAGCAAAGGATGAGATGGTTAGATAACATCACTGACTCAGTGAACATGAATCTGAGCAAACTCTGGGAGATAGTGGAGGGCAGAGGAACCTGATATGCTATGAGGTCACAGTCAAACATGACTTAGCAGCTGAGCCACCACAACAACAATACAGTTCCAAGATCAGTAACATGAGTATCACCTGGGACCTTGGTAGAAAAGTAAATTCTGTTTCTGTCTGAGACCTACCAAACCAGAAGCTCTAGGGAAGGGAAATCTGAATGAATATGTCTTTATTCTTCTTTTTTTTTTTATGCCCAGGCAGAGGTGAGAACATTTATAAAGAGTGGTTAATGAATATTAGATTCAGGGCCCACTCATGTTTTAAGATTTCAAAGCACGAATGTAAAAGGAATTAATTTCCTTCAGATTAATATATTTTCTCTATCCCAAGTTATCAAATAGTAAAGATATGCATAAAAGTGGAATTAGGTTCAGATTCAGTTCAGTTCAGTTTAGTAGCTCAGTCATGTCTGACTCTGCAACACCATGAATCGCAGCACGCCAGGCCTCCCTGTCCATCACCATCTCCTGGAGTTCACTCACACTCACATCCATCGAGTCGGTGATGCCATCCAGCCATCTCATCCTCTGTCGTCCCCTTCTCCTCCTGCCCCCAATCCCTCCCAGCATCAAGACTTTTCCAATGAGTCAACTCTTTGCATGAGGTGGCCAAAGTACTGGGGTTTCAGCTTTAGCATCATTCCTTCCAAAGAAATCCCAGGGCTGATCTTCAGAATGGACTGGTTGGATCTCCTTGC
>NW_011494775.1:2383298-2383551 GCF_000754665.1 Bison bison bison | reverse complement strand
AATGAAGTGATGGGACCAGATGCCATGATCTTCATTTTCTGAATGTTGAGCTTTAAGCCAACTTTTTCAGTCTCCACTTTCATTTTCATCAAGAGGCCTTTTAGTTCCTCTTCACTTTCTGCCATAAGGGTGGTGTCATCTGCATATCTGAGGTTATTGATATTTCTCCCAGAAATCTTGATTCCAGCTTGTGCTTCTTCCAGCCCAGTGTTTCTCATGATGTACTCTTCATATAAGTTAAATAAACAGGGTG
>NW_011494775.1:2369177-2383143 GCF_000754665.1 Bison bison bison | reverse complement strand
GGATAATATACAGCCTTGACGTACTCCTTTTCCTATTTGGAACCAGTCTGTTGTTCCATGTCCAGTTCTAACTGTTGCTTCCTGACCTGCATATAGGTTTCTCAAGAGGCAGGTCAGATGGTCTGGTATTCCCATCTCTTTCAGAATTGTCCACAGTTTATTGTGATCCACACAGTCAAAGGCTTTGGCATAGTCAATAAAGCAGAAATAGATGTTTTTCTGGAACTCTCTTGCTTTCTTGATGATCCAGCAGATGTTGGCAATTTGATCTCTGGTTCCTCTGCCTTTTCTAAAACCAGCTTGAACATCTGGAAGTTCACGGTTCATGTACTGCTGAAGCATGGCTTGGAGAATTTTGAGCATTACTTTACTAGCGTCTGAGATGAGTGCAATTGTGTGGTAGTTTGAGCATTCTTTGGCATTGAATCAGCGAACTAAAATGGACTAGAATGGGTGAATTTAACTCAGATGGCCATTATATCTACTACTGCAGGCAGGAATCCCTTAGAAGAAATGGAGTAGCCATCATGGTCAAAAAAAGAGTACAGTACTTGTATGCAATCTCAAAAATGAAAGAATGATCTCTCTTCGTTTCCAAGACAAATCATTCAATATCACAGTAATCCAAGTCTATGCCCCAACCAGTAATGCTGAAGAAGCTAAAGTTGAACAGTTCTATGAAGACCTACAAGACCTTTTAGAACTAACACCCAAAAACGATGTCCTTTACATTATAGGGGACTGGAATGCAAAAGTAGGAAGTCAAGAAACACCTGGAGTAACAGGCAAATTTGGCCTTGGGATACGGAATGAAGCAGGGCGAAGACTAATAGAGTTTTGCCAAGAAAATGCACTGGTCATAGCAAACACCCTCTTCCAACAACACAAGAGAAGACTCTACACATGGACATCACCAGATGGTCAACACCAAAATCAGATTGATTATATTCTTTGCAGCCAAAGATGGAGAAGCTCTATACAGTGAACAAAAATAAGACCAGGAGCTGACTGTGGCTCAGGTTCAGATTAGGAATGTAAAAACAATGCTGTTCTGTATTCAAAGGTCCCTTTTCTTTGCCCAGAAACTAAGAATGTACTTAATAAATGCCATTAACCACCTTCTCATAATGCCATTCCCCTGGGCAGAGTTGGTTAGACTAATTCTCACTCCTCCTTCCCACTGGGTAGGGAAACTACATAAACTAATTTATACAGGGTAATACACTACGATTTTCTACCACAAAGGATATTATTCTACACAAAGACAAATTACGAACTCAATCAGCCACATTTCCTTTTGGCTAATTCCCCTCCTAAGCCTTCCCAGTACATCCCACCCTGACAAACAACAATCTGTCAAAATATTATAGGCATAGGAAAGGAAGACATGAAAATTCATTAAATGCCTGTTCTGTTATGAAACAGCCTCAATTAAGGTCTTAGACACTATTTTTTCTGCTTTATAGTTATTGATTTTGTTTTGTTTCATTAACAACAAGTGATCAAAGGGCTTTGGGCAGAGGCTTTTGGTCTTTTCCACCCCCTCAAAAAAGAGTATTATTAATTAGTTTGTCCTTTTACAAGTAGGTAATGGCTAGTGGGGGTTCAGAAGTTCTTGGGTCTGCCCCCAAGAAGAAACCAGCAAATAAAAAACCTTGACCCTGGGGAAAATAACAGCTTCCCTTGTCTGCCTTCATAAATTTCACTTTGAACACTCCATCAATTTGAACAGGCAACTTAAAAAAGAAAAAAAAAAATCACACACACACAATAGTAGTTCAGGCTCCAGTTAATTAAGCAGCTCTGAACAGGAGTTCTCAGGGCAGGTGGAATAAGGCCAAAAGACTGGAAACCAGTTTGGCAGAATATTATCAAGAGTCACAAAGTTCTTTGTGAAAGGATGAAGAATTCTTCCAAATGGTTATAAATCTCCTCGTAAAATATCCTTTTTGAATGTCTCATATGAATTCTTTTCTTCTTCGGAATTAAATTTAGTAACTACGAAGGGATGGACAAGTTTGACAACTGTATATATAACTATGAGAAGAAAACTAAATATATCCATCCATGGAGAAGAGGGGTTTGCTACTGCAAATGAAGGTGGTATTTGTGAATCTCTCCCAGGAGGAGGTATGTCTGAGAAATCTTTCCTAAAGTGGAAATGTTCCCACTCTTTAATATTTGCCATTTGACTGACCAGGTTTAGCGCACCTATCTTTGAACAGCTGATCTGCTTAAAAATAAATCTAGCATCCAGCAAGCACCCAGGACATAGGATGCAATAAATATTTGTGAATAGTGATCACAATGTTCCTAGAGTCTAACACGTGTCATATCTACTTGGTTCTAAATACTTTACACACTTTAAATGTGAGTATGAAATACTTGTAAGAACTCTTTAAGGGAGATGTCACTTTTGTCATTTAACAGACAAGCAAAGTTAAAAGCAGGAAAATAAGTTATTTGCCTTCAGATGACATAGCTGATTAGTAAACTAGCAGAGATTTGAACTGAGATCCTTTCAGTTTTAAAATCTTTTCCACCATGTATGTCTTCCTCTCTTTAGTTTCTATACAACTGGGTAGATGACCATTACATAGCTATTAATACAATAAATATAATAATTTTAAAATGTGTATTTAATTAACTTTTATTTATCCCAGTTAATTTTCTTTCTACCTCAACAGAGTATAGTCATTTTAAGCAACTTTGAAAATGTCAAAGTTGGAAATAGTCAAAATAATCGCAGTAAGACCTTGTATACTTGAATGCTAAAATTTAATGTTTTTACTGGAGAAATGCAAAATTTCCTCTACCCAACTATCTTGGAGCCTAGAGACAAAATAGTGGTCAAAAACCATAGACAAATCCAGGCTCTACTGCTTGAAAACTGCATAATTTCAGACAGTCTCAACCTCACTTTTGTAAAGTAGGGGTAAAAATGGCATTTATTTTATGGGGCTGTTGGGGAGATAATAGCATATAAAAACTATTTGCCTATTCCTAGCACATAATAGGCATGCAGAGGATTTTACTTTCCCTTCTTGCTTTCCTTATGATCTAGTTTGCCACTATTTCTAAGCTCCTGTTTGATAAGCATGACAGGCAAATACACTCTGCTTATAAAGTTGAAATCCTGTCCCACTGTATATACATATATGTGTATAAATATATGTGTGTAAATAAATTTTTTCTTTCGTTTTGTGGTATATAAAAATGCAGTTATCTAAATTCTTTCTGCCATTTTTTGAGTAGAAAAATCTCTCTCCAAATATTTCCCCTTCTGGTATTTCAGTCAGCAAGACAAATAGACTAAGGAAATTGCAACCAAAAAACACCAAACCACACACACAAGCACACATACCAGGGAAGGCAATATTCGTCAATCAAAAGTAGGAAGAAGGAGCCTTGCTTATCTGAAAGCCCCTAAAATCTCCCTGAAGATGCTTTCAAAAAAGAAAAAAATAAAGCGTCTTCTTCATTAGAAGAATGCAGGAGAAATCCCCATGTCCCTCTCACCTTCTCAGCCAGGCACAGAACCAGCTTATGCCCCAAGGGCATCATTAAGTTAACTGCGGCGGCATCGCTGACAGGTGAGACAGACTGGGAGATTTTCGTGTTCTGGGCAGTTCTCCTCCCACACCCTGCTCCACTGCCCACCAGCGCCTGCCAGATCACAGAAACAGAGCAGGTCAGCCCCTCTCCGGAGCCACTTTGAGATCAAGCCAGCCATGTTGGAAGACCTGGTCTATGTTCAGGGCTCCTCAAGTGGTCTTTTGCCATTACCAAGAGACTCCACTCTCCCCCATGGAGTCTTTTTGCAGCCCAGGCATTCCCTGGATTTTTAGCAGGCCAAAGGGAGCTTTGAGCTTGCAGTAAGAAGATTTTCTTTGGAGAATTAGGGAGAAATGATAGCACTGACCAGCCTTTATTGGTCTTTGTATCTTCACATGTAATAACTCTCATGTATTGGGTGTTGGCAGATGGTATACTTTTAATACATTTTTATACGTTATCAAATTTGAGCTGGATAACAACCCTACAGGATAGTTATTATTATCGTCTTTGATCTACATATGAATACAGAGGCTTAAAGGGGCCAGGCTACCTTGCTAGGGATATACAGCCAGTAATAGGTACATCCAGGGTTTACCCCCATTCTGTGCTTGCTTTCTTTTTCTTAAAGAGCAAACACTAAATCCTAAGGGGAGAGCAGAGGTGTGGACACATAGGAGGCCTACCTGCACGTGGCTCATGGTTTCTCCTACAGCCCTTCCTGGCCTGACATTTCAGAGAGATGTTTACATGGTGGGTATTTGGACTTGGGCACTTGGACAACAAGCAGGATGGTGCTGGGCCAGCCTCATCCTGAGCATAATACGAATCGTGTGGATTTAGGAGAAACACCGCGTCGCCTTTCACTTAGCTTTCATGTGGGGAGCGTTCAGAAATCACTCTTGAGACCTCTATCATTTCCAATCGTTACAGAACCAGCTTAACATGAACTTTTCCGTCCACGAAACAGAAATGGAAGAGCAGCACCTACTGAGAGCTTGGACTGTTGAGAAGAGCAAAGCAACAGGAAAAAAGGAGTTTTATCACCTTAGTGTGAACCTCAGCATTCTTCACAAGGCTGTCAGCATCTCCTGAGCTGGTTTTTAAAGTCTCCTCAAATCATTTACCCCTGGGAAAGGTGGCTTGCGTAGCAGAGAGCATGGATAGGAGGAGGCGCCAAGCGGGTATCACTTAATTGTTAAATGAGAAACTGAAATAGGAATGTTATTCAGTGCCATTTGAGATCTATTTTATAGTGTTCAAAGAGCTACCTCAGGTAATTATGGGATTTGGCCCACCTCCAGAGGAGACTGCACTCAGTCTAATTGTGCATGAGAAGAGACTTGAATTTCCTTGCAGTATCCCCGCTCCACGAGGAGACTCTGAGACCCTCAGTGTGAACAGCATTCTCTTGAAGCTCTGAGTCCCCACTAGGAAGTGGACTCAAGACACTCAAGGTGTGTTGGTTGTTGAATTGAATTGATTAAGCCCATTGGAGGCAATGGGCTTAATCAATTCAATTCAATTATGGGACTCCCCATGTGGCCCAGATCCCCAGGCTTAAACACATTATTAATACCAAGAAGACGTCCTCAACATCCCTGATGTGGCTATTATCTATTTCTTGGAAGTTTTATATGGGGAGAGGGAGTGAGGACCTCTCTGCATCCTGCCCACACAGCCTTGAGCTCCAGTGGATGACAAAGGCTTCTGACCATTAGGCATATAGGACATGACGCCTTTTCTGAAGTTTCTTTGACAGGGTCCTTTTGCAGTTGGATTCCACAATCTGTTACATGCCTGTAAAACTCTACTAATGTCCCATCACAGGGCAGGCCTGGCTAGGCAAGGAGTGGGGATTTCTGACCAACAGTATGCAGACATGTGAGATTCTATCCTAGGTATGTGACTTGGTTCCTTAGTGACCCCATTGCAGAGCTACCTGATATCTCTCCACAACAGTTGTCCACATGAGCACTCTCCCTGGAGGGCAGAGCTCCTGGCATGGCAGCAGATGCCAGGCTCTTGCATCCAGTCCTCGACCACCTTCTCCATGTCTTTGCCTCTGTGTGGCTTATTTGGAAGAGGCTGAAAGGACTTGTGGTAAAGAGGGCATGGGAGAGGATCCTTATGCCAAAGTGAGGCTCTTCTGAGCCTCCTTGCCCTGAGTTTGAGAATCCAGGATGGAGAAGCCCTGTTTGCATTGATTTGCCATTCAGTTCTGCCTACGCCATTTACCCTGGTTTTGTGGGGACCACATGGACCTCATTTACTTCAAGCAGTAGATTAAAATGGAAGATGAGAAAACTTACACAAAGCAACTGAGTTTGAAAATAATGAATTAAAATCTCTGGGAAAACAGGATGTTGAGATGTGGACTACCATGCCAAACACATGCTGAAAATGTATGCATGCATACAGGCTGTGGGCACAGGTGTAGAATCTGCGGGTGAAGTCATCACCCCATGACTTAGTAAATACCTGCCACATCCATGGCCAGGGGCTTAGAGTCAGGAAGCAAGTCCCAGTCACCTTAGTGTGCGTCAAGTAAGCAAAAGCAGCAAAGACATCCTCCAGAGTTTCTTACATGGGCAGAGGATGGGAGACTTGATTGGAAGCTTGACGGAAACATCAAGGGCTTCACAGCCCTTGAGGGCTTCACAGGCAGCCAGGCACACGATAAGTGCTGAATACATGGACAACCTATTAGTCCATCTTTGGTCAAGCGGGCGGAATCACTCTGGTCCCAGGTGTGACATTTGTGTGAAAAATGGGATCTCAAATTTGCCAGTTAGCAGAAGGTTGCTTCACAGCCTAATTAGAGGCAGAGCTCACAAAGGTGACAAAACTAAATGAGCTGATCCACTGCCTGAGAAGCTTTCCACCTTGTCCATCCTCCTCGGAAGAGTCGCGCAAACACCTGTCTCCTAGAGACAGCAGAGCTTTCCTGAAAAAGGACTCCAGGAGCTGCCACTCAGAGCCGCCAGAGCCCTTGAGATTACACAGCAGAGAAGGGAGAGGAGTCATGGTTGTGCAGCTGCTCCACGCTGCTCTGGAGGTGTCATGGTCATATGCACCCCCTCCTACCTTTCCATTCTGTGCATACTGGGGAGCAACCCGGTCCACTCAGCAGCCATATCCTCAGTACCTTCTGTGTGCTGAATGCTGTGCTTGCCCATGTGGCCTTGAGCCCCAGCTGAGAGCACAGGGTGTTGAGATTCCATAGCCTCCTCAGGGTCACCAGCCCAGATCATGAGGGATTTTAAACTATTTTATTAAGAACAGCTGTTTCATACATATCTAAACTGTGCCAGGCAACAAGCTAAAGGACTTCATCTGTGTCATGTCAGTTAATAGTCCCAATAATCTAGTAAAGTCAGACCTGTTATTATATCTGAAACTCCAAGAGGTGAAATAGCTTATGGATGAAGAACAAGTAGGTGATGGAACTGGATGTGAACTCAGGCTCCAGAGTCCCCATGTTGGCCGGATCAATAAGGCCAGGTGAGCCAGGTAGCAAAGTGAGGGTGAAGCCTCTCTGTCCCTCGGACATAATCTAGGCAACATCAGGGGTGAAGCATTGATGCCACATGGCTTTCTGAAACAGGACCGTGGTAGGCAACAGAAGAGGAAGGAATCTGGGAGAATAGCTTTTGCTCTGAGAACTCCCTGCAGGCCTCTGTGCTCCTCTAAACTCCAGCAGGGCCACCCAGGCCAGGAGCTTTGCTACAACACAAGCCTCCGTTTTGTGGTTTCCCAGCCTGGTGACCCTGGACAGATCCCTTTACTTCTCTGAGCCTTGATTTGACTTTCTATAGAAGGAGTTGATAAACCTTCTGTTTAAAGAGTTTCAGAGAGGATTAACTAAGTGAACACATTTAAAACAAAGTCTGCCACAAAGTAAATGATCAATGAGAACTCAACACATCATCTTCTTTTCCTTCAAAGGATCATGGCTAGCCTCTGAACCAAGATATATTGTAATCATTTGCTTATGCCTCCTTCTAGGCATCACACAGACTTCATCCATTCACTTAATAATGATAGCTCTGATCTCAGACTGGCAGGGTTCAAATCCTGTCTCCACCACTCACCACAATCTTGAGCAGGTTACTTGAATTCTCTGAGCCTTGCTTTTCTTATCTGTAAAAAGTAGTAATGGTAGTAATGGTACCTACAAAGTAGGGTTGATATAAAGATTCAGTTCAGTCACTCAGTCGTGTCGACTCTTTGCAACCCCATGGACTGCAGCACACCAGGTTTCCCTCTCCATAATCAACTCCCAGAGCTTATTCAAACTCATGTCCATAGAGTTGATGATGCCATCCAACCATCTCATTCTCTGTAGTCCCCATCTCCTCCCACCTTCAATCTTTTCCAGCATCAAGGTCTTTTCCAATGAGTTAGTTCTTCACATCAGTTGGCCAAAGTATTGGAGCTTCAGCTTCAACATCAGTCCTTCCAATGAATATTCAGGACTGTTTTCCTTTAGGATTGACTGGCTGGTCTCCTTGCAATCTAAGGGATTCTCAAGAGTCTTCTCAAACACCACAGTTTAAAAGCATCAATTCTTCGGCGCTCAGCCTTCTTTATAGTCCAATTCTCACTTCCATACATGACTACTAGAAAAACCATAGTTTTGACTAGACAGACCTTTGTTGGCAAAGTAATGTCTCTGCTTTTTAATATGCTGTCTAGGTTGGTTATAGCTTTTCTTCCAAGAAGCAAGTATATTTTATTTTCATGGCTGCAATCACCATCTACAGTGATTTTGGAGCCCAAGAAAATAAAGTATCTCACTGTTTCAATTGTTTCCCCATCTATTTGCCATGAAGTGATGGAACTGGATGCCATGATCTTAGTTTTCTGAATGTTGAGTTTGAAGCCAACTTTTTCACTCTCCTCTTTCACTTTCCTCAAGAGGCTCTTTAGTTCTTCTTTGCTTTGTGCCATAAGTGTGGTGTCATCTGCATATCTGAGGTTACTGATATTTCTCCCAGGAATCTTGATTCCAGCTTGTGCTTCATCCAGCCCAGCATTTTGTGTGATACACTCTTCATATATGCTAAATATGCAGGGTGCCAATATGCAGCCCTGACGTACTCCCTTCTCGATTTGGAACCAGTCTGTTGTTCCATGTCCAGTTCTAACTGTTGCTTCTTGACCTGCATACAGATTTATTATTAAAGATTTACTTATGAAAGATTTACTGAGCATGGCCCCACCCAAAAGAACAAGACCCAGTTTCCCCTTCAGTCAGTCTCTCCCATCGAAGCTTCATAAGCCTTTTAACCTTACCTGTCAGAGGGCAGACAGAATGAAAACCACAATCACAGAAAACTAACCCAACTGATCACATGGACCACAGTCTTGTCTAACTCAGTGAAACTATGAGCCATACCGTGTAGGGCCACCCAAGATGGACGGGTCATGGTGGAGAGTTCTAATAAAACATGGTCCACTGGAGAAGGGAATGGCAAACCACATCAGTATTCTTGCTTTGAGAACCCCATGAAAACCATGAAAAGGCAAAAAGGTATGACACTGAAAGATGAACTCCCCAGGTTGGTAGGTGCCCAATATGGTACGGGAGATCAGTGGAGAAATAACTCCAGAAAGAATGAAGAGATGGAGCCGAAAAAAAACCAACACCCACTTGTGGATATGACTGGTGATGGAAGTAAAGTCCGATGCTGTAAAGAGCAATATTTCATAGGAACCTGGAATGTTAGGTCCATGAATCAAGGCAAATTGGAAGTGGTCAAACAGGAGATGGCAAGAGTGAACAGCAACATTTTAGGAATCAGTGAACTAAAATGGACTGGAATGGGTGAATTCAACTCAGATGCCCATTATGTCTACTACTGTGGGCAAGAATCCCTTAGGAGGGAGGGGGGTTCAGAATGGGGAACACATGTACACCCGTGGTGGATTCACGTCAGTGTATGGCAAAACCAATACAATATTGTAAAGTAATTAGCCTCCAATTAAAATAAATAAATTTATATTTAAAAGAAGAAATGGAGTAGCCATCACAGTCAACAAAAGAGTCTGAAATGCAGTACTTGGATGCAATCTCAAAAACAACAGAATGACCTCTGTTCATTTCCAAGGCAAATTATTCAATATTACAGTAATCCAAGTCTATGCCCTGACCAGTAATGCTGAAGAAGCTGAAGTTGAATGGTTCTATGAAGACCTATAAGATCTTCTAGAACTAACAACCAAAAAACATGTCCTTTTCATTATAGGGGACTGAAGTGTAAAAGTAGGAAATCAAGAGATACCTGGAGTAACAAGCAAATTTGGCCTTGAAGTACAAAACGAAGCAGGGCAAAGACTAATAGAGTTTTTCCAAGAGAACACACTGGTCATAGCAAACAGCTTTTCCAAAAATACAAGAGAAGACTCTACACATGGACATCACCAGATGGTCAATACCGAAATCAGATTGATTATATTCTTTGCAGCCAAAGATGGAGAAGCTCTATACAGTCAGCAAAAACAAGGCTGGGAATTGACTATGGCTCATATCATGAACTCCTTATTACCAAATTCAGAGTTAAATTGAAGAAAGTAGGAAAAACTACTTAGGATGACCTAAATCAAATCCCTTACAATTATACAGTGGAAGTGACAGATTCAAGGGATTAGATCTGATAGGCAGAGTGCCTGAAGAACTATGGATGGAGGTTCATGGCATTGTATATGAGGCAGGGATCAAGATCATCCCCAAGAAAAAGAAATGCCAAAAGTCAAGAAGATTGTCTGAGGAGGTCTTACAAATAGCTGAGAAAAGATGAGAAGCTAAAGGCAAAGGAGAAAAGGAAAGATACACCCATTTGAGTGCATAGTTCCAAAGAATAGCAAGGAGAGATAAGAAAGCCTTCCTCAGTGATATAAAGATTAAATGAGATAATCTATGTAAGATAAAGTGTCCAGTGTATAGTAGGCCTTTAGTAAGTGGTACACAGAAAAATAAAGAAAAAGAAGCTATAAACTCATGTTTATGCAGCACTGCCTGTGTGTCAGAGACAGCCCTAGATGCCAGAGCTACTGCGGTGGTTGAACTGACCTGGTCCCAGCCTTCCTGGAGGCCCCAGAGTCCAGAGGAAGACCCACACAACCAGTAAACCTAGAAATAAATCTAACCCTGCAAATTGTGATTCAGCCTAGGGAAAAATGAGCATGGTCCATTTATGGAGAGTAACAGGTGGGACCTACTTTGTGAAGGTCAAGGAAGATTATGAAGTCTGGAAAATCCTGCATATGATATTTCCCTTCTTGGAAATTCATGACATTCATTAGCATATTAAAGACAGAAATCTTCAATAAAGAAGTGAAGAAATCCATTTAATTTTGTTTAACCTAGATTTGTCCATATTGTTTTGACTACAGCCTATTTTTCCCTGCAGAAGACCTTTTAATCATCCTTTTTAAAAGTTAGTGTTCTGCTGAGCAAATGTAAGGCTGAACTAAGCTAGTATTTCTCTGTAATTAGCTGTTTTTGGCAGCTCCAGGCAGGACTCTTTTATTTGGTTATGCTTTAGATTACAATGACAATACTTCTGGTGAAAAAGGTGTTTCCAGGTGTCACATTCATCCCATTTTTTTCAGTGCTATTGATTTTTCCTCTCTCTTTGAACTTCTTTCTTGGTACATTTCTTCATGTCTCTTTGTTAGCAAACTAGTTTTCACTCTGTCTTTTTGCAGAGGGGTGAAAAGATCTTTTTCAACAGGCAGTGAATTCAGGTGAGTTACACAGCAGGCATCGCAGCATGGAGGTTTGACAGCATTTTCCTGGAGCCAGCTAGAGGCATCCGTACCTGGGCTGTAAGAGCAGATGTCCTGTTTAGAATTCAAAAGTGACAATGAGGCCTCCATGCCAGCTGGCAAAGATGTCCTGGGCATTCCCTGATCCATGCCAGCAGGGAGAAAGAGAGAGAACAGAGACACAGAGCTTCCAACCTCAGTGTCACTCTGCAGAATAAGTGAGGCTAATCCATTGCTGCTCAATTTCACAGTAGAGCAGGGAGCAGGCAAAGAATGACCTTGGGGCACAGGAAAATGCCCTTGTGCACAAAATGTTTCATACTTCAAACTTGAGAGGGAACTAGAAATTCTACCATTTGTCTACCATTGGGAAGGCTTAATGAAATACAGTATTTCCTGAAATTAAATTGCAAATATTTCATGAACTAGAAATCACATGGATCTATATTTGTATCCTGACACCAAACCTAAGCTTTGTGACCTTACTTACCCTCTCTAAGCCTCAATTTCCTTTCTTTCTTGTTTTTTTTTACATTTATTTGTTTGGCTGCATCAAGTCTTAGGATCTCAAGTGAGATCCTCGTTGTGGCCCACGTACTCTCTAGTTGAAACGTGTGGGCTCAGTTGTTGTGATGTGTGGGCTTAGTTGCCCCAAGGCATGTGAGATCTTAGTTCCCCGATCAGGGATCAAACGCACATCCCCTGCGTTGCAAGGCAATTCTTAACCACTGGAACGCCAGGGAAGGCCCACACCTTAGTTTTCTCATCCATAAAGTAGGAATGCTGCCACACACCTCATATGAGGATTAGCTGGGAAGGTGTAAGGATATATTAAAATGACATTTTGCCTCCCCTGTCATAGAGCGAGGGCAGAGAACAACAGCGAGAAATAGGAAAAAGGATTTGAATATGTAAGAGCACCCAAATATCTGGAGCATGGGGCCCTTAGAGCCTGCACGCCGCTGGTTGCATGCAATAAAATGTGGGGGCATTTCGAAGCGTAGAAGGAAGGAAAGGCAGTATGGCAGGGCTCCAGGGAACACTCCGGATCCCTGACAATGTGACTCAGCAAGGTGTGGGCCTGCAGTGTACAGCGAGAGCCGAGGACCAGGTGTGTGATTAACACTAACATTTTGCTCCGTGCCCCAGGTGGCCACCTGGTCAGCAGCAAAGCCCCATCTTTAAATGATCATCCCACTCAGCTTCCTCATTTCACAGGTAGAGAAACTGACATATGAGAGACAAAGCTGTCCTACTCAGTGAGACAATGTGATCTAAGAAATCTGGTTCTTAACCCTCATCTTCTTTTTCCACTACACCTAGTACTGCACAACAGAGCAAATAGCCCTGCATAGGGGAAGCTTCCTTACTACATTTTTGCTTTGGGGACTAGAAGAGTCTCAGCACTGGGCACAATGCACAAATCCAGGCAGTGTATTTGAACCCAGATTATTAAGAAAACATCTAGTAGGCATCTTTTATTCTTCCCTTTTGCTCCTTCCTCGTTCTGTTTTTTCTGAACATGGTGATGGTACAGTGACCATTCTGTGACTCTGAGGATACCTGGAGGTGGTGCCAAGGAGGAAGGGGAGAAAAGCGAAAGGAGGCTGGGCCATTGAAAACCATGGAGCCACCACAGCAGTCTGGACTGTCCACTGTGGGCTTATTTTACACCAGAAAAAAGTTTCCATTTCATCATGTGTGTTGGGGTGGGCCTATAGTATAGTATCAGACAAACTTGGCTGCAAATCCCAGCTCTTCATGACTTTACACAACCTAGTTAATTTTTTTCAGGAATTTCCATTTCCTTATAAATACTGATTGCCATTAATTAGATACTCTGTGCCAGGAATTGTGCTGGTTTCTTTTCACATGTCATAGAGTGTCATCTCCATTGTACAGATGAGAAAACTGAGGCTGAGGTTGGCAAGTAAGTTGCCTAAGGAAGAATTCAGACCTAGAACTGTCTCTGACCCTGGACAGCAATGTTCTTAAAACAATAGGTGTCCATACAAAAGGGATGAAAGATTTGTACGACAGGATTTGTTGGGAGGATTATGTAAAATGGTGTAACAAATGAAAGACAGGAATCACACTGCATGGTAGCTATTTTAATAATTTTTACATTAGTTTTAGTTTCATGTTTTGTTTTTGCTTTTCTTTTTTTTTTCCCTTCGGTCTGCTTCGGCTCTTAGTTGCAGCAGTAGGAATCTTTGCTGTGTTGTGCTGGATATTTCATTGTGGGTCATGGTCACTCTAGTTGTGGGGCACAGGCTCTGGACTCCGGAATGCTGGCTCAGTAATTGTGGTGCTTGGGCTTAGTTGCTCTGTGGCATGCAAGATCTTAGCTTCCCAATAAGGGATTGAACCTGCATCCCCTGCACAGCAAGGCAAATTCTTAAGCACTGGGATACCAGGAAAGTCCTGGTTTTGTTTGTTTGGTTTGTGGGCAAACCGAAAGAAAAAAAATCTGTGGGCAAAACAAAAGGTAAAGTAAAAGGATTAGTATTAGTTCAGTTCAGTTACTCAGTCGTGTCCGACTCTTTGCAACCCCATGAATCGCAGCACGCCAGGCCTCCCTGTCCATCACCAACTCCCGGAGTTCACCCAGACTCACATCCATCGAGTCAGTGATGCC
>NW_011494775.1:2366894-2369077 GCF_000754665.1 Bison bison bison | reverse complement strand
ATCTCCTCTTGAGTGAATACCAACCACTCTCTACTGGTAGAGATATGAAGGTCACCAATCAATGACTGACTTTGGCCTGACCAAACACACTGCTCTCCCAAGAGTAAGAGTTCTTACTCTCCCACTTGGCTTCTCTTCTTATACACCTGAAGCCCTGGGTTTGTTATCTGAGGATGGAAGCCCTGACTGCTGTGGAACAAGAGTCTGTGTCTAGCGCTGGTCCTCCTGGAGCTCAGATGAGGCACCTTGAAGAGATGCCGTCAGCTTGGCCTCTTATCACAATTGTTTGGAGAGAAAAATGAGGGTACTTGGGAGTGATTTAATTGTATGGATTGCAATGACTCGCTTTGCTATTGATTTCATATATTCAAGGAGTCTTTAAAGTGATTATTCTTGGAATGGACAACCACCACCACATCGATTTCTGTGAATTTGATGGTGTCTGGAGAAGATCCAGTCCTCCTGGGCGGCATACATTTGGAAGGGAAGTGGCAGATCCTTGATAATGAGGTTCTAAGAGGACAGTGTTGAATACAGAGGAGTGAGCAATGTGGCTGGCTCAAAGCTGCTGTTGCTGCTAAGTCGCTTAAGTCGTGTCCGACTCTGTGCGACCCCATAGACGGCAGCCCACCAGGCTCCCCTGTCCCTGGGATTCTCCAGGCAAGAACACTGGAGTGGGTTGCCATTTCCTTCTCCAATGCATGAAAGTGAAAAGTGAAAGTGAAGTCGCTCAGTCATGTCTGACTCTTAGCGACCCCATGGACTGCAGCCCACCAGGCTGCTCCGTTCATGGGATTTTCCAGGCAAAATACTGGAGTGGGGTGCCATCGCCTTCTCCAGATTGCTTTAAACACAGCCAGCATGGTCCACTTATGCTGCTCCCAGTCTTGTCCTTCTGGCTGGATGTTCATTTCCCACTGCCCTACATGCCCCAGCCCTGGGAGTCTGGAAACCAGAATAAGAGGAGCACCATAACACTTTAGCATAAGAGGTAATTTCTTAGTCCTCATATCATTTTTATATGAGTTTGTGCTTGCACATAAGAAGTCTATATATCAATTAAAAAGGCAAACATATTAGCAGTGACTCTCTTCTGGTAGATAGAATACAGGTTATTATAATTTTCCACAGTTATTTTTCATATTCAACACTGGACTGGGAATATCAGGAAATTTGTTCTAATCTGGATGTATTAGTAACTCACTGTGTGAACCTTGACAAATCTTTTCCATTTTGTGGATTCTAGTTTTGGGCTCTGTAAGCAGAGATGGTTAGATTGAGTTATCTCTAAGGACCTCTTCCTATTGCTTTTCTGATCACTTCAGATGCACACAGAATGGGTATACCACCCTACCCGCCTCCAATAGAATACTTATTTCAATGAAGTCTTCAGTCATTTCAAGATACTATATATTCATATTCAAGACCTATGTTAATTTCAACTGCTCATATATGTTACTTTTAACATCTTATTACCAAATCCTTTTCCCTCAACACAGGTACTGCAGTTACTTCTAAAAATTCCTTTTAGGACATTAGAATAAGGAAAAATTACAGATAAAATCAAAGTATCAATAACCCTAAAATCTGATTTCCTTTCTAAATTATGTTTTATTTAGGCTGCTGTTAAAAATGAGTCAGTATTTCCCACCTGACAGTAATACAAGGTGCTCACAAGCTTTCAGGATAAAGAGAAAGCAGCCCAAACTACACATCATGCTTAGAGAGGCTATGAATCACTTGAGGGACTCTGGCAGTTGTCCTAGTAAAAGCTACATCCTATACGTGGCCCATTATACATTCTAAGATCCCAAAACTCCCAAGGTGTCAGCCATGGGAATAATTGTGAGGAAGGAGATTCAGAGACAGTGTTGGGGAAGATATGTATCCAGGAGACTGGGAAATTGGTGTTAACTTCTCAGCACCCAGCCCTGCATGCCCATCAGCATCCAGAGGGATCTCTAGTTGAGGCATACAAACCCTCAGTTGTGGTATGTGGGGTCTAGTTCCCTGACCAGGGATTGAACCGAGGGTCCTGGCACTGGGAGAGTAGAGTCTTACCCACTGGATCACCAGGGAAGTCCCAGAAGACTGTATTTTGATTCACCATGTCTCACCTCAGCACCTCCATGTAGGAGGAAATGCCAACCCCCTGGCTGACAGGTTAGCCAGCCTCTGGTCAC
>NW_011494775.1:2366490-2366794 GCF_000754665.1 Bison bison bison | reverse complement strand
CATCACCAACTCCCGGAGTTCACCCAGACTCACATCCATCGAGTCAGTGATGCCATCCAGCCATCTCATCCTCTGTCAGAGGGCATTATTCCTCTGTTATTCCTGGCAGTGGCCAATTATTTATAGATGATTTCAAAGCTAGTACTGTCTACTGTAGGGGCTTTCCTGGTGTCTCAGTGGTCAAGAATCTGCCTGCCAATGGAAGAGATGCAGGAGACTCGAGTTCCATCCCTGCATAAGAAAGATCCCCTGGAGGAGGAAATGGCAACCCACTCCAGTATTCTTGCCTGGAACATTCCTTGGA